>NC_142808.1:29796636-29963428 GCF_049724085.1 Artemia sp. Qi Xiang Cuo | reverse complement strand
CTATTCTCGAGACGGAGCTTCAAGCGCATAGAGTATTTCCTACTGCGCCAGATTGGTTTCAACTTATTAAAAGCCGATGTAGCGTGTCCAACCTTCCTATTGATTTTGTTGGTTTATTTCACCATTATAGTTAATCCAACTCCCGGGGTACTTAAATTCACTGATCTGTCCAAATGCTTTGTCTTTGAATTTCAGTGTCAGTGGAGAGTCAGATGTAGCCATACTCTTTTTCTTACTGACATTCACTGTAAGCCCTAATTTTTCGGCCTTTTCATCTATGGCGTCGAATAGCAGCTGCAGTCGCTGTTTCACTTCTTCAACAAGAACAACGTCATCAGCGAAGTATAGGTCAGGGATTTGTCGGCTACAAATCTTCACCCCAGAGCCTGAAGACTACCTTAGAATGTAGTTCCCAACAATAACAAACAGGAACGGGGATAGGACAAATCCTTGTTTGACACCAGACATTAGCTCTTCCCTGCATTTTTGTAATGATTCAAAATCTTTCGGTCAACAGAATCGACTGCCATTTCAAAATCAATGAAGAGAATGTATTCCTTTTTTTTTGTCTCATTCCCTGGACTCTTTGACCATTAGTCTATGAATGTAAATGAAGTCAGAGCAAGACTTCCAGGTCGAAAGCCGTGTAGCTTTTCTCTGAGGTGTTAGTCTAGTGATGTTCTTAGGGGTTTTAATATGACTGTGGCTAGTATTTTACTAGGCACAGATGTTAAGTTGGTGCCCCTCCGGTTGTCACAGATTAGCGTATCGCCCTTCTTGAAGAGTTTCACCAGTATGCAATGTGTTCAATCAATTTGGACTTTGTAATCCACTCTTTGCTATTCCAGATGACCACTAGGAGAGCAGTCGAAACAGTTATACAGGCTCAAAAGGATGTCTTAAGCATCTCTACCGTGCTCCCGTCGACTCCAGAAGCACGTCCACTTTTCAAGTTTTTCACAGCTGTCGTCATTTTTATTTTTTCGGTGCTGAGTGGTCAGTACTTACGTCAATTAGTAAGAAAGGTCAGATCAACTATGGGCCGTAGTCAGATCGATTATAGGCTAGCAGCGACTAAATGATTTAGTGTTAATAAGCATAGAACGCAAAGAATTAGAAGCAATTAATTGGGACGAGATAATTAACAATTTTGCAGAGGCTAAAGTGAGGAAAGTCAGATTTATATCAATGGAAACTTTTGTTAGTAAATGAAAATGTTGTTAAAATTTGACCAAAAAATTTTGGGAGGCAGGGGGAGGGGAGGGCGAATCAAGATTTTACCCAGGCACGAGAGAGGCCAGAACCACCACTGTTGCCCCGCCCCCCCCCCGTCCTTCTACCCAAATAAAAATTCTGTGTCACCTAATTTCATGTTTCATAGCCCTGGGAGACGAGTTCCTAAAACTCTTAACAAGTTCAGTTCAAAACATCTCGATTTATCAAAAGTTTCAGTACGACTGTTGTCTTTCAATGTTGTGACTTTCCATGCTGCAATTTTCAAGTTACTTAAATAATCGGAAACTGTTAAGGCCTCAAGAAAAGCAATGGGCCCTGGCATTGCAGACCAGGGATTAATAACTTCTTCTCAAGCTAATGCAAAATGCTTAACCATGATTACAATGAGACAGCAATATGTATTCATGTCTCATTATACATCATGCCTAAAAAATATTATACTACGACGGAGAGGAAAGCCTAAATAAACAACTTAGCAAGGAAAATATTATTCAGACCAGAAAAGCCCACCAAAACAAAAGAACCCCAAAGAATTATCCATTAATCAGAATCCAGTGAAATGTTGTGTTGTTTACAACGCTATAGCTTTGCCAAGAGGCATAACTCTCGGAATTTGTGATACTTTTTTTCTGAACAAGCAAAACACTTGCTGAAAAATAAGCCGGTCCTATACATAAGAGCAAAGCTCAAAAGACTTGAAATGAGGGGCATTCCATAGCTTGAAAGACTCGCCAACAAAACACATTCTTTCCCGTGCCTCTGTCATGACAATAAACCAAAAGTGGCTTAACATACTTTCACGTGCCACTTCTTTTAGTAGGGACTACCAAGTCCATTCGATCAGATAAGCTAAAATCCCTTTTGTCATGTAAAGCTAGTTTATGGCAATGTCTCACCATTTTAAAATGCTTCCCCTTTAAAAAAGGAGAAGTGGTTAGATAGAACTGACTATAATGATTCAAAACCATCAATTGCATTTACACACCATTTATTAGAACCCGAACCCATAATTCAAGCAGCACTTGAGCATTCAAGAAATTAATTAACAACTTATTCACATCAGATTGTCGTTTATGTTGCAAAAATTGATACGAAGAGAACATCTGCTTAAGTTAATTTAACTAGCATCATAAGCTAAACTACTGAATACCTGAAGCTCTGGTGGCAGAACTGTTGCTTTCTTCACAGCTAAATGTCTGATCCTTTCTTCAAAATTATTTTTGACGCATTGTCTTCGCTTGTTATCTTTTATCATTCTCCAATCAGCCCACTTTTGTCGAACTTGCTGCTGGTTTGCAACAGTCTGAAATAAAAATAGTAAAAAACAGACAAAAAACTGTTCTTTTGTTTATGATACTTAATGAAAGTTTATAGGTTCACCTGCTTGTAATAGATGTAGCAAGGAGGTTCAATGTAGCTCTATCTCATATGACTTTGTTTCTACTCATCGTGTTGCAGTAGCAATTGAACCATGACTTTTATCTTCTTCAAATTTTATGTACAAACTTTTATGTACTTCAAATTTGACTCAGAGGCTACCTCACCCTCCCCAACTTCCATCCAAGTAGCTGTAATGTTCTCAGAAAATTATATAGAAAACATGTTTATACAGACTCCATATTATACCCATTAATATTGGAAATAAAAATGTTTTCTTTTAATTTTGGTTGGGATGTGGTTTTCTCGGTTTTGAAGGCGACATTCCAATGATTTTATTGGGATTTCAAGGCATATAAGATTTTTTTTTTTAATTCAAGACACATTTTTTCTACTTTTCTAAAAGTTTTTAATTAGTATTTAGCTAATTTAAACTTGTCTGGCTTGGAGGAGGGATACTTTGTGCATAAGGTTGGGCTTAAAGCTCTCTTTGGCATTTTTCTCTCATTTAAATTCCCACTAGACTCGAGACCAATACATGAAGAAAAGTCCAGTTTTTCCCCTATGGTGTTAGCCTATGCAAGCATCTAGTAAGAAATAACCTATTATCTATTTATTTATTCTGTTCTTGATTCCCCTTAGCGTTAAGGGTAACGAACTTCTGTTGCATGTGAAACAGCTAAGGGTGGGGCACCGTAGAGAGATATAAACGGTACAATCGCTTCCTATCTCAACCATTAGACAAAGGCGGACCAAATGCAGCTGCTCCGGAGAACATATAAACCAGAAGAAACCAAGCGATATTAGATTTTTTCATGGGTAGACGCGCGTGTGGTATCGACATTCACAGCCTGGAGAACAGGAAAAGAAATAATACGAATCAAGCGTCTAGGGGATAAGGAAGAAAACAATACGTTGAAGAGACAAAAAAGAAAAAGGAAAAAAATTGGTACGGCTGTAATAATGCAAAAGGTAAAGATATCATTGGTTTAGAATGGAAAGAAAAACGAAGAATGAATTTATAAGGATAATCAAGGTAAAAATAAGTTTTTTTTTGAATAATGCCATAACGTGATGACATTTGATTAGGAAATTTGGCACTTTGCATTGATATTTCAGTTCCATAGTTCTATTAATTTTTTCTCAAAGGAAAATTACATGGTCAGCATGAATGCAGACTCGCAACTAAATTAAACTTAGTCACTTCCTTTTTTCACATTTATATTGGTATTATTTATAATAATGGCATTATATATTATTTATATTGGTTTGATTTTTATTGTCTGTAGTACTGAGGAGCTCATGAAGGATATGATCAAATACTAGTCTTAAAAAATTTTTCGTCTCTGTTAAAAAGAGAAAATCAAACAATTAAGCTACTAAAGCTAAAATAATTACTTGCTGGTTTATTTTCCTTGGTTGGGATTTCTGTTGACTTTATGATTCTTAAATTTCACTTCGTAATATGCACGTGAGCAGAAAAAAATATCGAATAATCTGTTCAATGGGGAGGTCCTTGCAGCCAATTCCGTTAGCTACTGCTCAAAGCCTAAGCAAGGACTATCTTCTTAGAAGGCGAAGCTAATTATATTAAGACTGCTAAAACGAGAACTGAATGTAAAGAATGCAAAAAACTCAACCCCCTCCCTTTCTTCAAAAAAGAGAATCCTAGAAATGCACATGACTAAAATCTTTTGTTTTGGCATCCGCAAGTCTTTTGCTATGTCATATTAAAGCTTTTGTGATCATGAATAATATAAATTCCCACCATTATTCAAAGTTGCTCGAGCTACTGAGAAATACCCATGGTATTGTTAGAATGGGATTATTATGCTGACTCCAAATACATTAGTTTCATTAAGTTTAGTCTTACCCATCAATAGCTATAAAAGGGGAAAGATCCCCTTGAAGTCATAAGATTTTAATGAAAATCACAACATCAGATTCAGTGTATCAAAGCACCCTACTGTAGATGTTTCAAGCTCATATCTGCAAAAATGTGGAATTTTGTGATTTTTACCAGAAGAAAAATCATGGATGCGCGTTTATTATTTTTTTTTTTCCAAGGATGATCGTATCAACCCAGTGGGCCTAGAACGTCGCGATAGGGCTCATTCTCACGGAAATGAAAAGTTTTTGTGCCCTTTTAGGTGACTCAAAACATTGGAGGGCAACTAGGCCCCTCCAACGTCACCTTTTTCCCAAAATCTTCCAATCAAAATTTTGAAATTTTCTTCAGCATAGTTGAAAGGCCTAATAACTATGTCTTTGGAGATAAAATGACCCCCTACAGCCCCTGGGGAAAGGTTTTTAAGTTATAAAAATAACCCTTTGTTTTATTTGTTATTGGGAAGTATGCATGGTGGGGAGGACACATTTTCTGCTTGGAGAATTTTCAATGGAGATGATAGTTTCCAGGGGATGAAATTTTCAGAAGAAATTTTACACTGGGTGAATTTGCCAGAATTCATGTACGAAATTTCTTTATATTCTTACTTTATAGTCTTTAATTTCTTTATAGTCTTACTTTCTCTTTACCAATTCAATTTTACGCATAGAGATGTTAAGGGTAATTGTCCAGGGTAAATGTTCGCCAGGATTGAATTGTCCAGAGGATATTTCTATGGGGAGGTGGATTTTTTCGTGGAGGTGGAGGTGAAGCCGGATTTCCTAATGTTATTTAAAAAACGATCAGAAATAAAATAAAAAAAAAGTTTTTTCAACTGAAAGTAAGGATCAACATTAAAACTTAAACGAACAGAAATTATTACGCATATGAGGGGGGTTTCCCCATCTTCAACATCCCGCTCTTTGCGCTAAAGTTTAAATTTTGTCCAATTCTTTAAATATGATTCCTAAAACACAAGGGTTGTTCAGTTAGAACAATAAATAACTTTTATTTAAGTGCCAAAAAACTGTAGCTTGAAGAGCGAGGTGCTGAAGAGAGGACCACCCCCCTCTTTTACATACTAATATCTGTTCATTTTAAGTTTACATGTTGCTCCTTACTTTCAGTTGAAAAAACTTGTTTTATTTCCTTTATTTAATGAACCTTAGAGACAAGCAATTTTCTAAAGGCAATGGAAAAAGTATGTCAATTAGAGTAAAAGTATTTAAAATGAAAAAATTAAGTAGTTACAAAAAATACACAAAACAATAGCCTACATACAAAAACTAAGATATAAACTCCCAGCATACAATTCTGTTGAGCAATGCTGAAGCATTGGACAGATATTTTTTAACAGCATTGACAGTTTTGAACTTGGTTATCAAACACCAAAATATTTAATGCCTTTAGAATCAGTGTTTATAAAAAGTAATGCATTATCAAAGTAGTTTGTTCAAAGAGAAATATTAAAACTAAGATTAAGAAGATCAAATGAAAATTTTTTATTCAATATTTTGATTTAATTCTGAATACCAAAAGCCAGTATATTTCACACCTTTATACTTCATAACTATAAAAAATTAAATCTTTTTCAAAGTGACAAATAGATTACTACAATCACTCCTAGAAACAAAAAAAAATTGATAATACAACACAAAAAACGTATCTGTTCAGGGGAAACATTTCTGTGTATAGTGGCTTCATATATCAGCTCATGGGTACTCTTGCAATGCAAGCAGAAGTTGATGGCATATTCTTACCGAAATTGCCCCTTATTAAGTTGTTTTCCTGTCTCTATAATTATATAAACTTTCTTTTGTTCTAATAACTGCACTAACTACTTACTAATAAACAAATAAATATTTAGGACCACCATAAAAAGCTGATTCTTTGACTGAATGTTACCAATAGCTAGGCTCTTATACTTTCGTTATTGACAAGGATCATTATTTACTTACCATCCATTACTATGAAGAATTTGATTGTTTTATTTTTTGCTCCAACCAAATCCTATAGAAAAAATCTTTGGGAAAACCGGTAAAGGGCTACTCAGTCACAAATTAGTACTTATATTTGCCTTATTATGGGTTA
This sequence comes from Artemia sp. Qi Xiang Cuo, assembly GCF_049724085.1. Classification (NCBI taxonomy): domain Eukaryota; kingdom Metazoa; phylum Arthropoda; class Branchiopoda; order Anostraca; family Artemiidae; genus Artemia; species Artemia sp. Qi Xiang Cuo. The sequence continues at coordinate 29,956,836 of NC_142808.1, read as the reverse complement.
AAATCTATTGGCAGGCAGCCAACAATGAGGCAACAAACATTTTCCATGGTTTTTCCCTATTCTGCTCTCTTTCCTTTGGATTCCTTAAAATTACTTTATAGTCCCAAATTTTCAGGGGTGGGCAGGAGGGGGGCATGCCCCTTCCCCTCTTGCCGGCGCTCATGATTAGAAACTGGACTAGAAACACCAAATCTAAGCCACCCATATCATTGAATTTTGATTTGTTTTGTGATAAGCAATATTGTTTTCTTCTGATTTGTCTCTCCAAGTTCTTTTTATTCTTCAATGGTGCCTTGATTTCACATTGGGTGAAAGCATGGCTTTTCATATGTATACCAACTTTGTCTAGAAGTTCAGCCATTTTAACTTAAAATTCCCTAAATAAGCAGGTATAGACATGTGTAAACAGAAGATGAATTACTAGATGGAATTACTTGATTAAACAGGCTTAATTGCTACAAAGCCATTATTGTGTCTGTATAGGTAAGTCCATTCAAATGGTTATAAGTAATTAAATAGGGGTAGTTAGTGAGACAGGCACTCCCTGATTAATCTTGCTCATAGAACAGCAATCAGATAGAATGAAGAAAGAGTACAATTTGATTTCTCATTCCATGCTCTTTCCAAATATAATAAGCACTGCTATTATAATTGGATCTTTAACTGCTCTCCCTGGGTCAGGTATAACCTCAAGCTATACACAATTGGAATGGCATTGCTATATAGCAAATTATTATTTTTTCCAATTTCTGTCTTATACTACATATTATCCCAGTCTAGTTTATTCTCTCTTCAGAAGAAAACATAATAATAACAAATTTCTTACTTAATCACATTCATAAAATTTATAAACATGTGTAAACAGAAGATGAATTTCTAGAAGGAATTACTTGATTAAACAGGCTTAATTGTTACAAAGCCATTATTGTGTCTGTATAGGTAAGTCCATTCAAATGCTTATAAGTAATTAAATAGGGGTAGTTAGTGAGGTAGGCAGTCCCTGATTAATCTTGCTCATAGAACAGCAATCAGATAGAATGAAGAAAGAGTACAATTTGATTTCTCATTCCATGCTCTTTCCAAATACAATAAGCACTGCTATTATAATTGGATCTTTAACTGCTCTCCCTGGGTCAGGTATAGCCTCAAGCTATACACAATTGGAATGGCATTGCTATATAGCAAATTATTATTTTTTCCAATTTCTGTCTTATACTAAATATTATCCCAGTCTAGTTTATTCCCTCTTCAGAAGTAAACATAATAATAACAAATTTCTTACTTAATCGCATTCATAAAATTTCTTTGGAATGGGTTTCCAGAGTTGCTTCCAGTTGAATCCAGTTCAATAAAGCCCCCTAACTATAAACAAACCATTGCTGATTTTGTGGGTTTGCATTATGTTTTAGGAGTGTATCTCATCAGCAGCTGGTTGACAAATCAAAATAAAGCCAATTAAAAAAAATCAAATAAAAATGAAAAGTCTTTTGTATATAGTCAAGGGTCTTAATTGGATTTTTTTACAGAAAAAAACAAACAAAATCAGTAATCATATTTACATAGCTTAGGGTTATATTTTGTCCCATTAGGCAAGAGGGAAGGACTGGATTGCAATTAGAATGGCAGTGGTGTATGTTTCATTCCTTTTTTCTATATCTAATGTCTCTCATATAGCATAGATTGACCCACTATATCTTATCCCCTCTTCTGAACTAAATGTTCTCTTTTCTTGAATGTAGAGCTACTTTCAGATTAACTATATTACATCCCTTCAAACTATACACATAACTTCACTGACTTAGTAGGTTTTCATTATTATTATTTTTTTTGTTTCTCATTAACAGTTGGTTCAAAATTTGAAATGTAGACAATTTGAAAACAAATAAAAACAAGATAAACAAATATTTTTATGTAGCTTATGGTTATACCCCTCCTCTCTCTGTTACAATTTCATACCAGTCCTAAAGTCCTTACTTTTACAGTAAACACTCATCAATCAGCAGGAAGAATAGAGTTGCAATATTCTAAAATATATTTTGAATGTTCACTGTATGTTGTTGACTGCTGCATCAGGGAGGGAGGGGGCTACATGAAGCACTGTACTTTCATTATTATTTATCTTAATCATTTTCTATTGTAATTCTACATTTTCTACAATAATCATAAACAAGATGCCAATTTCTGGGTTCCAATTAATGAAAGTGCAGGTAAATATATAGTGGTTGGCCACTTTTGTAGAGAACATGCCAAATAAAAAAAAAGGAGAACCATTGGATCTTTTATTTTATACCCTTATCTCCAAACGCCCTAGATAAAGTCCAAGGACTAAAAGAACTATCAAAACTAAAAGAAAACAATGAAATTCTAACTTTATAACATGTAGGATATTTCTTATACTAAGATTACCATGTTTTTTCTGCTGTTATTGACTATTTACAATTATTTCAAGTCATATTTTATATACATTCCATTTTAGGCTAATTCCATCTAGAAAGACTAATTTTATTTTAGTCAAAACTGCAGAAACCTGTTTAAACCAAGAAAATGTGACATTTAACTGGATTGAAAAATAGAGAAATATATTATTTGGGCTATATCTGGGACTAGCACAAGGGGGAAGGGGGTGCATAACCTTAAATTGCATTTTCTAGCAACAAAGGTTGAAGAACCTGTAGATGTTGACAGGTAATGTTGACTTGATAATCTTCATGTCACATTTGGATTATCACAATTTACATATACAGGACAACAGTTCATAACAACAGGACAATTAACACAATTTTCATATATACAGGACAGTTTGGTTTTGTTTGGGTTCACTAGATGTATTGGCAGCTGGGCATACTTGAGGGTTAAAGGGGACAGGTGGCATCTAATAGATCCTACTCCATGATGCTGGTATGTCCCACTGCATCTTCAATGATTTGCCACTCCAATCATGGTCAACACCAACCTTGAAGCTATCAACTGATCTGGCCAACAAGGCAGATTCATTGAATGAATTTTACAGTGGAAGAATGTAATTGGTGAAGAAGCTGAACCTCTCATGCTTTCTGCTAAATGTTTTATACAGTTTTATGGAATTTCCTTGTGTTCTGGTGTAATCACTGTGATCAAAAATGGGCTTGATGGTGTCACTGGTCATCATCCAAATGCAAGGATGACATCTCCTCTCTCTCTATGGTACATTAGGGTAGGTAGGTCAAGCTTTTCTAGTTGTTGCTTGTAGGAGATTTGTTTTTTTGCAAAAGGGAGCTTGGTTGCTATATGCTGGACTTTCTCAAGAATCTCCATGTCACACTTAAAGCAGGGTTGGGACAAACAAGGGCTGTGTAAGATTTCTTGATAACTCTTGGTTGGCAACTTGTTACTGAATATTTCAGTGACAAGATGAAACCAAGGACCATATCTGCCTCAGCTGTTTGGTTTCAAGAGTGAATGTGAAACTTAAGCTTATTGTCAATTAATAACCCAAGATCATGCTCTTCCTTGGCAGTCTGAATGGGCATATTGGCACCTGCAGAGTCAATCATGTGGTAACTATGGCAGGAATTGTTTGGACAAAGATGAAGGACTTTGCATTTGTGTGGGTTGAACTCAAGTGTCCAGGTTGTTGAGATATTCTTGCAGAGAAGAGCAATTTTCTATAGAGACTGCTGGACCAAAGAGTTTGGAATTGTCTGCATACAGTTCCAAGCCATTCTGGACCACCTCAGGAGCATCATTTATGTAAAGGTTAAACAGTTTTGGGTCCCTTGTTTGGTCCCTTGGGGGACACCACTCTTAATTTGAACTGGTGTGGAGTAGATGAGGTTACCTCTTTCATCATATACAGACACAATCTGGGTTCTGTTGGATAAGAAGCTTTGAATCCATTGTCAGAAAATAAACCATGACATTGGGAAAGAGCATAAAATAAGCAATCTAATGGTACCACTTTTTTGTTCAGTATGTTTCCTTCAGAAGTAATTAACCACAATATATTTCTTGACATTATCAATATAGGCTATCCAGAAAGATCATATACAAACACATTGTGTGGTGTTTGCCTTAATCCCAGCTAGGTAATGTAAAACACTCAAAATTAGAAAAAACAGATTCAAATTTTCAATTCTGATCAAATAAAACTTCTGCCAAATTGCTATGACCACCTCTTTTATAAACTAATTGGGAAACATAGGCTAACACAAAATAATAATGACAGCCCAGCTTACATTGAAAGCATACAACTCTTCAGTAAAGCAAGGCTAGGCCTATAGCATTGCTTTTGTTCAAAGGTTAGAGTACTGATATGTGTAGGTATTCTTTTGCAATCTAGGCTATAAGAGTTGACTCAAAGCTATGGAAAATAGGCCTAGCCTGGTGGCAATAAAGCAATTAGGCTATTTATAAAAATTTTACAATAGAAATCTTGACCAAGTAAGCCTAAAGGAACTTAAGCACTGAAATCCTAAAGTAAAAACATTGCTATTCATACTCACTCTTAATGGTGAAGAAAGCAGCCTTCTACAAATTTTATCGAGCATCATGTATGTAGCTTCAAAAGTTTTACGAAATCCAAGACAGAGTTGCGCTTCGGCTATAAAAATGAGCTAATGTTATGGTCAAACGCATAATAACGTAACTTTAATCAAATATTTTATTTCAAGAAAATCAAGTATTTTGCACTAGGCATCAAGACATGGTTAATTGTAGAAAAGCCGAGACAGATAGTCCGAGTAGTTGAGAGGCAAGGCTGGGATAAGCTCTTTTTAGGATCGTATAAAAATGATGTCATTTCATTTGTTGATAAATAAGTCTATCTATCATCCATCAATAGGTCATTCCTAAGGCAGAACTAAGGTAAGATAGTCATAGAATTAAGGGATAAAAGATTGGATTGATTTCTATATTGCTCCAAAATAACTAAAAAAGGGGTGAAAAAAATTATTTGGAAATTGTTTTTGTGCTGGCATATGGCTTTTCAGGCTCCATTTTTGTCAGCCTGCAGTGGCGGGCTTAAGGGGATGGAGGAAGTCTTTCCCTCTTAACAAAAAGTATAGATAACCCGGAAGTTGAAAAACTTCCAGGTTAAAAAACTCAAGTTGAAAAACTTGAAGATGTTAAAAACTATCAAAGCCAATTCCCCAAGACGCCATGCCGTCCCTTGCATCAAAGCTTCATTCTTCGTTACTCTTAAATTTCAGTTTGTAAGAGCGAGGGAATTTCACTTTTGTTTGTTTTACAACTACATTGATGCTAAATGACTCAGAATTCATTGAATTTTTTTTCTTTTGGTAGTTGGGTCGTACTATAGGCATCCCTCCGTCCTCAGAAGCTAAGCTAAGACTAACAGCCCCTGTATTCAATAGCAGGATAATTGTCTGATTCGTTCGCGGATTTACCTTTTCAAGCCGAAGTCTTCTGGTGCTGTTAATTTATCTTCATCATTCGAGTTACCTAGTGCTGGACTCTCTTTAGTGTGTTGGATCTTCAAAATGATGCTACTACACCAAGCAGAAATCGTAACATCAAAATCTGCACGAAGACAAGAATGGAGAAAGCTGTGAATTTTGACGTCTACGTTTTATGTTTTTGCTTTTTTTTACCAAGGGGCATGCGTTCGTTGCCATTTTTTTTGTGGGACATGTTAGGTGTAAAATTTCGTAAAAGTGAGCTATTCTTTCCTTGGATCCTGGCTGAATTAAGAGAAATACAGCTAAGAATCAAATAAAGGAACTAGTCCTGTCAGCTTTCCCTTAAATTCGATTTATTTATTTGATTGGTTGCGGATACCTCCTCTGGTCAATTATTTGAAAAGGTAGTAGATTTTTTCAATTTTTTTTTTGTGCAAGTATCGTGTCTATACACATAGGTTTATATATTTTGAGAGTTTGTTTTTGCCTAAGCCTCTCGCTAGAATAGGCACTATATTATAATTCATTTTGATTTATTTGGTGTAGGCTGCCGCTGTGGATCTCAGATTTTGGTAGTGGTAGTAAAGAGGAAGCCAAGGAGCTACTACGTTGAGGTCTTAATTGAGACTCCCTCTACGTGAATAATTTTTCGCCTGGTTGTACTTCCTTTTGTTTACATCTGCTCCAATCAACTCTCCACTGAAATAGTTAGGAGCTGTAATGAATTCTGTCTATTATATTCTAAAATGTGGTAGTAGTTACCAAGTCTGAAATCTTCAAGACTGTTTTAGGTTACAGGTGTTAGGCAATAATGGTAGCCTATAGTAAATGAGCATGACTATGCTCATTCGCATAGTCATGTAAGCTACTCTCTTACTGGCATCTACCGCTTTTCTATTCGAACAGTGAGCCATTTTGGAAAAAATTCCTGCGCACTAGTGCATTACGGCAGAGCTCAACAGTGATGGCAAGCCAAAATAATTCAGTGCAAAACATTTCTAAACCATGGGTTTCATTGTCTAGGAAGGAATTTCCATGGGATGCCGGGATTCGGAGTTTTACTGAATATGTAACTACACTGAAAAAATGTAAATCAAACAGTTTATATATTATGTCATGCTAATAGTAACCGGATCTCTAAAAACTGAAGTATTGATAGAAATATATACATACAAAAAAACAGCTCTTTAGGCCGATGATTATTAAAAATAAAACAATTCATTACATCTAAAGATACATAACGAAGGATACGAGCATGAGGAAATGTGCCTGATTTCCCATAAGGATTAAAGACCCTCAAAAGAGAAAGTGATTTATATAAGAACTAGGCTAACCAATTTGGCACGTCAGAGAACATAGCTAGCTGCAGAGGTTTGTAGCCCCTTTCAATGAAAACAAAAGATTTGTTATTTTTGTTTTTCAAGAAGGATAATCACGGATGTTTGTGTTTTCTTTTTCATGGGTGATTGTATCGCACAAATGGTCATTGATTATAGAAAAAAGCTCATTCCAAAGGAAATTGAAAGCTCTGGTGCACTTTCAAGTACTATTAAAGTTTATGGCATAGCGAACTGACGTTTTCTACCATTTAGTGGCAAAATTTAACAATTTTGACCCAATGGGTGCCAATTCTCGATAGTATGGTTTTATATACAAATGTTATATCTCTTCCTGAGCCTTCAGATGAACAAAGAGGCAGGTTCCGGGAGGGGGGGGAGGGGGTAGAAATAAATTTCTAATCTCTCTTCATTCTTGGGAATGCTTTTAGATTGTGTCTGTAATATGGGTACTGCGGGGTAATAGACACCCCCCCCCCCTGTTGCTACAGGATCTGTTTTTTTTGTTCAAAATAAAATATTACATTCACATGTTTGCGGCACAAAGGTCGTGGGGAAGAATTATATCTTCAGCTCCACCAGAAAGATGTCCAGGGGGGACGAGTGCTGCCAGAAGTTTTGTTGTCATCGAAATTCAAGTTTTTATATTCCTATTTGTTTTATTCATATCCATTTTTTAATATCTCCGACAGAATTGGCATTGACAACGTCCATGGGGGATTTTTTTTCAGAGTTCAGAGTTTTATTCACAAATAAGTACAGAATGAATATAAAATACTCTTATTCCCTTCGAAAGGCTACCAGGCCAGGGAATACAAGGGAGATAAAAAAAATACAATATAAGCAACAACCAAAAAAGAGAACAATAGCCAAAAAACATGAAACTATTCTGTTTGCTTCTTAACTAAATGGTCCTTACGAATCCTATTAAAAGTCCCAAACGAGTGACAGCCTACTAAACCTGTTGTCCCTACTAAAGAAGGTAGGGATTGCCAAACCTGTTGAGAAGCAATGAGGGGATTGCAGTCTAGTACAGTAGGTACAGTAGGGGTAAAAGGAATGGGTATATTATGTGAAGAACGAAGGCTATATGGAGCTGAATCAGAAATAAACACAGGAGTTTTTCGAAGAGATTTTGGAAGATCGTCACGAAGCTGATGGAACACAAAAGAAGCACAAGAAAGAATTTAAATAGACTTTAGGTTTAAGAGCGGTTTTGGTGAGGAACTGTTGGTGTCCATAACCATACGCCGTGCTTTATTATGCATCACAGAAAGTGACCGCAGTTTAGAAGGAAAAGTTGACATCCTTACCGTGGGACAATACGAAAGATAAGACTGGACAAGGCAGAAAAAAGAAGCATTAGTATAGATCCAGGAAATGTATGTCCGAATTTTCGAATGATGCCCAAACTCTGTGAGACCTTAACCCTAATCATGGCTATATGGTGTGTCATCAAGCAGGTTATAAAAAAAAACGGATCACCCAATTCTCTGGTCTACAGAAGGAGCCTTGTGACACCTGAAGGTGTGTAAGCTAAGGGAAAGCTATACCAATTCGAGAAAAATAAGAAAATGTGACTTGCAAACATTCAAGGCCAAGTAATTCGCATCAAATCATAAAATTACTTTCTACAATATTGCCACAAGGTTAGACCTGATATCACATTCCGTCTACCCGAGGGTCCCAAGAGTGGTATCATCAGCAAAAGCAAAGAGACAATCTTCATTAGAAGTAGTATTGGAACATGAAGGAACATCAGGATGACACAGCGTGCAACATGCTAGAGGCCTGGGGTTTTTGGTGGTGCGTTTGAAATCAGATCATTAACATAAATCAGAAATAAAACGGGGCCAAGTACAGATCCCTGAGGTACGTCGTAATCTACTTCAGAAGGGCTATAGAAAAGTGTATGAATTGAAATAAGCCTGCCAGAAAGATGTGGTTCAAACCAAAAGAAAGCATTTGATCTTATACCTACATGCGAAGTTTCCAAAGTAGAATCCGATGGGTCAAATAATCAAAAGCTTTCCGAACATCCAAAAATATAGCTGCCCGGATGAGACCAGAATTTATTGCCGAATGAATGACATTCAAGAGAGCTTTACAAGCATGCCCTGTAGAGTGATTCGCTCGCAATCTGAACTGGAATTCTTAGAAAAATTCTTTTGTCTCCAAAAAACAAAGAAGCCTAGATGGCATAGCCTTCTAAAAAATTTTGCTGAAAATAGATAGGTAAGAAATTGGCCTATAACTAGCAGGATCACTCTGAGAGCCACCTTTATACAACACTGTAACCTTAGCTCGCTTGAGAGATTCAGAAAAAATTACTATCTTGAAAGACAGATTGAGAAGCTTAACCAACGGTGACAGAATTCTGTCTGGTCCTGAAGACGATGATCCTTTAAGAGTATTCCCATTACGAGCTACCTCAAACTCAGAAACAGAGTTCAAGACCATTGATTTTGAACATTAGAGTCCAAGATAGGCTTTAAAATCGTAACGAAAAGCTCCAGAGCCTTAAGAGGAAGCAGTCATCTTCCCTGTATTAGCAAAATAAGAGGTAAGCTCTAGCTGAACATCTTCTTATCCTTGGAAGTTTTACCATCGACTATCAGAGTTGCTGGGACTGAAGGCAGAGGGGTAGTAGGTCTAAGAACTGAATTAATAATATACCATGTCGTCCTAAAATCCTGTCCACACTCAGGAATTTCCTATCATAATACTTAGACTTCTTCTTCTTCTTAAAAAAAAGAACATGGAATACTAAACGGACTCCCTTCGGCTTCTAACTGCACTTTTCTTCTTCTTCGTTAGAAATCACTTGGGCTCCATCATTTGGTGTCTTTCTGGCCTCCAAGTTGGTGGATTCTCCTCCATATCATTAAGTTTATATTCTTCCAAGGGGGGGGGGGAGAAAACTAAATTGGCTTTTTCATAAGGGCCAAACAAGGGAAGCTTAGGGTCCTGCTACGATTCCCCCACAATTTAAGAGTAAACTCGACAGGTACCTCTACGGCTCTTGCGACAGGACCATCCCCTTCTTCTGCTTGTCGACCCCTCTTCATTAAAAGTTACAATACTTCGGAAGATAGTACTCACTCAAAGAACATCTAAATTCATTAACACATCAATTGCCTCTCTGTAAAACTTCTTTTCAATGGAGGCTGGGAAGGGAACATCCACAATCAGGTTAATATCTAGTGGAAGTTTAAAATTTTGGGATAGGGTATGTACTTTATAAATTCTAGGAGTACTTGCAGTGCATTCAAAGGAAAGGTGTTGCAAAGTTTCTTCAGTCAGGTTGCAGAGTCTACAATTTTGGTCTCTATACTGCTTCCATCTGAATTCTTCTCTTCTCAGTATAACTGCTAAGCTTTTTATTTTTAAGCAGGCCCTATTTATTTCAGGCTCTTTGAAAATTGTAACCAAAGCAGGAGGAGGCTTTCTATAAGGATGGCGGTTTCTAATTGCATTTCTAAGTGCGATTGCATAATTTTGAGCAAGCTGTGGGCTAATAGACTTTGAAGTCTCTGCGGCAAGAATGTCCACTTTTTTGTTATAGTGGATGCCTACATGCCTAGGAATATGCTGGAAAGCCACTGCTATGTCAATCTTGTATAGAGAATCAAGCTGTTCTCTTATCTCCTGCAAATCAGTGTCCTTTGCTTTCCAGGTTAAGGTTTGGATTAGTTTAAGAGCAGTCTGAGAATCCGAGAAAATTGCTACTTTGCTGAAATAGAGAGGAATATTTTTGACCGCCTCTAGTGATTCAACTATTGCTGCCAATTCAGCCGTCAAAACTGAGGAGTTCAGTGGGACAGGCTTTTGAATGGACAGAGAGGTTTGTGGAATTACTGCTGCTGCGGCAGATTTATTCCCTACTAGGGATCCATCAGTATAAATGTGCAGATGATCTTTAAACTCTGCAGCCTTTTTCTTAAAAATTCAGCCCTAATTAGCTGGTGTGGGGTATTCTCATTTTTGTCTTGTATAAGCTTTAGGCTGACATTTGGTTGGCAAAACTTCCATGGAGGAGAAAATTTAAAAGAATCAACCTGAATTTTATCCAATGACCAGTTTGGACAGAGTGCTGAAAAAGCTTGCCATGATGCAATCCCGATTTTATTCTGCTGCCTAGCGCACCCAAGACAAAGAATGAAAATGGGGTGCCGCTCCCCGTAGGCTTGGATCCTGGTATAATGTTTAACAGTGGCTTTGGCTATTCTCTCGCTTATAGGGACAACTCCTGCTAGTTTCCTAGTGCGATCACTAGAAGTGTGTGGGTACAAGCCAAGAGCCAGTCGGAGTGCCTTGTTGTGGATAGTTTCCAGTTTCATCATGTTTTTTTATTTGTATGGCCATAAGCAACTATCCCATACTCCATTTTTGGCCTTATATATTGTTTGTAAAAAGTTCCTAATACAGTTGGTGAGTTTCCCCATTTGGTAGAGGCAAGTCTTTTTAGAATTACAATCCTTTTCAGGCAGACCCCTTTCATCACCTCTACTTGTTTATTCCAAGTCCATCGATGGCCTATTTTCAATCCCAGGAATCTGAAGTCTTTGACTAAATCAAGTCTCTCTCCTCCAATAATTATTTTGAGCCATTGGAGTGGAAATGTTTTTGTTATTCAACATCATCGCTTTTGTTTTTTGGGCTGATACACTCATTCCGAATGCTTTAGAGAATTGAACTAATTTGATCAGAGCAGTGTTTAACTTTCCAATTGCTTCATTATTGCTGTACCCTACTTCTCAAATGGTGAGGTCATATGCAAAGCCTGCTAGCTCTAAACTCTCACTTGAAAATTCGAGCTAGGATAGAAAGAGGAGGAAAAAAAGTGGGCTAACTGGCGATCCTTGCGGTAAACCCTGATGGAGTCTACAAATAGAGGATGTAGCTTCATTGATATTCACTTTGAATGTTCGATTTTTAAGGAAATCAGATATGAAATAGATGCATTTGTCTAGGAAGTCCATTGTTTTTAAAATCTGACATAGCTTCTTCTCTAATATTTTGTCAAAAGCAGATTAGAAGTCAACAAATACTGCTACGAGGACCTTCTTTTGACTTTTAGCATTTTTAATAGCCTCCTCCAGCATGAGTATACAATCAATTGTGTTGAAGCCTTTCCTATAACCACACTGCTGTTGCGGAAAAAGGCCATTATATTCACAAAACCATTCAAGCCTTTTCTTTATCATCTTTTCCATAATTTTTCCAAGGACGGGTAAGAGTGATATAGGCCTGTAAGAAGATAGCCTTTCTGGTGGTTTGTTCGGTTTATTCACAGAAGTAATTATTGACTTCTTCCAAATTTTGGGAAAAGTACTTTGCTTCCAGGATTCGTTATATACATCGATTAGAGCTATTCTAAATCTCGGCTCTGAATTGGTTAACATCAAGTAACTTATTTCATCCTCTACAGATGCTGAGTCCACATTCACTTCCTCCAGAGCTTCAAGAAGCTCTCGTTATGTAAATAGTTCCAGAAGTTCCTCCTTGGCCTTTGTTTTTGTTATGGAGTTTGCAGACATGCGGGGTGAGATGAGGAAATTTACTGGGGGCTGGATGTTCGAAATATTTGGAAAAGGCCTCCGCTTTTGTTGGTTACTGGTAAGGAGAATGATGTTATACTGCAATATCGGTATAACACCATCTTTGGGGGTTTTTCCCGCCAATCAATTGATGAAGCTATGGAAATTTGACAGTGGGTTATTCATGTCTAGTATATTTGGGAAAATTTTCCATGTTGATCTCTTTGCATTTAGGACTACTTTTTTCACTTTAGTTTCTGCTCGACGGAGATGTATAAGATTTTCTGGGCTGGGGAACTTATTAAACATTTTTCTAAGTTTGCGTTTTTCATCGACGACCTTTTTACAATCATCATTACACCATACTTTTTTTTGTCTTTTTTGGTTGGCGTAGTGTAGGGTGGTTGGAAGATCTTGGAATGGATTCTAAGTAGCGTGTTTTAGAACACGTGTTAGGAGTTCAGCCTTTTGGTCAACCCCCAGAGCTTGAAAAAACGCTTTATAATTTATATTACTCAAGATGTGTTTGAACCTTTGCCAATCAGCTTTCTTATAATTAAATCTAAAGGTCGGTGGCACAGTTTCACAGCTCGTATCATTTATTGTGGTCAGAATTGCAGAATGGTCTGTCTGTAGGTGTTGTACATTGTGTATTGTTACATGCGGAAGTAGATATGCTGGTCCTATCTGTAGGTCAATTGTTGAGAAGCTTCCGTTTCTTATATTGTAATAGATGTTTAGACCAAACGGTGTAAGGACTAAAGCATCTGGGACCTATAGAATTGCTTTTTCACTGCACTTTCCTGCTGTGTTTGACTGATTTACATCCTCCCACAGGGGACTATGGGCATTAAAATCACCACACAAATTGTTTTTTGCCCGGTTAGCTGTTCACGTAATACATCAAAAATTGGATTTCTTCCATTGGGATTATAAATGAACATATTTTAAGGTGATCACCATTGTTTAAGTGAAGAATGACCCCAACCACATCTACATCGTGATTATATGGTTTAATTGCCACTACAGAGTGAGATATATTATTTTTCACAAGTACAGAAACACCTCCACCCTTGCGGTCGGAAGACCTATCTTTTCTATATATTTTGAAACCAGGAATGCTAATCTTTTTTATCCTATGTAGATTTGTCTCTCGCAGACATACAATGTCGGCATTATTTTTGCTTAGCTAATTTGTTAAATCTAGAAGCTTAGTCGAGTATAAGGAAATCACATTCCATCGGAGGATTTTCAGTGCATTAAGGTCCATCATTTCCATCTAGATGTGCCATATCAATTGTTTCACTGTCGCTTGCAAAGGAGAGGAGATCGTCTTCCCTTTCTCTATCTGCTTGCTGATTTTGACTAGTTTGGGTACGAGGTGCTTTTTTCCCTTTGCTAACTTACTTTAGGCTTATCAAATCTTTTCCATCTGCCTCTTCGTTTTCACTTTTTTGGAACGAAACGGGGATGGCTATTGCACTTTCCAGGAGCTGAAATTAAGCGGTTGCCGATGCCCAAATAGTTGGGCCAAAGATCGTTGTGATAGCTTTCCTAGTCATAATTGCCTTCACTTGCTGCATTTCTCCACTGGATTGAATCAGATGGCTAACTGTTAAATAAGTTGCAACTTTTTCCAACTTACTTGAATCTGAGGCTGCCTGTTGTGAGAATGTGGGAAAGCCATCATAACCTGACAAAATTGTAAAAATAGCAAAGTATGACTCTTGAGTAATTATAAAGGTAACGTAGTATTAATTTTCTATGTGTAAGGAAAACAAGCAACATTACATTTGAATAAGAATACCCTTAATCCATCAAGGGCTATAAAATGCAAATACCACGCCGTTTCAAACTCGAGAGGTCAACAGTAAGAAATATTACGCGATTTGTATCACATGACAAAACAGGGTTTTAAATAGAGAAAGCGGAAACTAACCTTTTTGAACAAAAGACTTATTATTAGGATTACATCAAAACTGGTCTCTGGCCAATGAGAGAAAAGAATAACAAAATAAGACAAAACTTAAAATAGGGATTCGGGGACGAAAACTGGGTAGTCTTTCTTGGATCAAACAAGGAGTAAGGGTTTTTACTTTGCAATTGAGGTAGACTACCACTGTCTGTCTGAATTCTCCGTAGAGATAAAGTTTGAAGAAAAAACTAAAATAACAAGAAAACCTCTAAAGATTTCTGTCACTTGGAGATAACCTTAATACGTATGTAGGAGAAATTAATAACAACTAGTGCTGAAATCTAACATTTAACTATAAGTTGGTGATTTTGGGTTTATAGTTCGGTAGTATTTCCGCTTAGACAAGGTTTGAGCCATTTGAAAAAAACAGCATTTTAAGGTTAGAATAAGCCAAATTAAATTTCTTCCCACAAATTTAAGCTTCGCATAACTAAAGGCTCAAAGAGGAAAGGAACCTTAACCATGAAATCAACATTAAAACGAGCCCTTTTGCTCCCCCTTTTAGGCTAGAGTTCCTTGGGACTTAGCTTGACTTTAAAAAGACCTTGTGTCCGAAAATTGGAATTATCGGACACTAACATTACTTGCCTTCCCCTTTTGTACAATCTTCAAACGTTTATACGGAGAGGAACACCGTTCCCTTTTTAATCATTCTTTCATTTCGTTAAACCCGTACTGCATGTTTATACAAAGGTGACCTTAATGTTTTTACAGGTAGGTTAGGTAAAAAGGGAACAATATTGTCGACTTAAGAATTTCCAAACCTTTATGTCCAGATATTTTCAATTAAGAGTTTCCCGTGCTAAAGTTAAAGCTTAATAAAGGTCCAAGGAATACACCCTTTTTAAGAAATAATAAGAGGATCTCTTGGTTTGGGTCAATGTAAATTGAAATAGAATCAAGTACGGTTATTCTTAGCTTAGCTCAGCAATAGTTTGAACCAAAGGATTTTAATAACCCAGAACTCAAGCCTTGACTAGCTATTCAAGTGTAACTCTTTTAAGTAGACACATTCGATAGCCTAGAATTAACTTAATCTTTTTCTTTTTGGTAAACATTGGTGGATTGAACAAGTAGCCCATTAGATATTAGGCCTAGAAGAGGCTTACAAATATTCAACCTAATCAGAATTATAATATTTTTCTTTTTATTCTCTGTAGTATTAGAAATCAGTTGTCACTAGAGTCTGAGTACCAATTTCTTGCCCAATCCTCAGTTTGTAAAACGCTACCAAATTTATTAGCCCTGATAGTTGGGACTACCTTACAGTGTGGTCTGTGCTGAGAAGATTGTTTGTCTTTTCTTTGTGTTTTTTTTTGTTGATGGTAGAGGTGTAATGCCATATATTTGCTGTTTTTGGTTAGCACCTCTGCTGCTTTCCAAATCTCTATTTTGAGGTTGACTCACCCTCTCTTTCGTGGGGTTTGCTGTGGAGGGACCTGATGTTGCTGTCAGTCTTTGAGCTAATTCTGAATTGGGAATTCTTGCTACTACCACAGAGTACGGGAGTCTCATTTGGTCTGACAACCTTACTATAACAGCTCTTTTCTGATACGAAGGACAAATTTGCTTTTGCAGGGAAGAGTGCCCATATATTTTACAATTCTTGCAGTATGGTTCTTGTGCTTTACAAGCATCTTGATTGTGACCCGTTCCTCCACATTGTGGACAGGCAGGAATCGTTTGCTTGCAGTTATTTTTGGTATGGCCGTGCATCAGACAAATAGTGCACTGGAACGGTTTCGGTTTGTACTGTTTGTACCATACTTTTTGGCCGTACAGATACAATCCAACTTTTATCTCATTTTGGCTGGTTATCAGGACAGATTTACTGTCCACTAGATCACCATCCTTCTTTTGTCAAAGTCTAGTTACAGTTGCTGGTTCTACTAGCCATCTTGATGCATCTAGTAGCTCAAGCTGAATTTCTTCATTAGAAAGATTCAGGTCCAGTCCATATACCACATATTTGTGGAGGGCCTTTTTTATTACAATTTTACATTCGACTGTGGTACCTGCAAAAGATAACGTGTTAGACTTTTGAATCAAAATGTTTGCCAAATTTTTATTTTGAAAAAAATTTCAGCCATACCTGATCTAAGCAGACACACATCAAAATTAGCTTTTGCAGCCGAAAATATTAATTTCCTTAAATCTAGGATCTCTTCTTGTTTAAACGGCTCTCCATTAGTTTTCCTTATCAAAACTGAAATAGGATCTGTTTTGATTATGTTTTCTTCAATATTAGGCTGTGTGTTTGGTGAACATCTTGATCTTTTTCTTGGTGGTTTAGGTTGAGATACTATCTGAAAATTTTCGTTCTTAGTAGCTTGGATTGTTTTTTTCTTTTTGAGCTGTTTGGTTTTTACGGATACTAGCATGCTTCACAGAAGTTGATGACTTGGGAGGGGATCTAAGAAGCATTCCTCGTCTTTTTCACTTTCGGACGGCCCTTGAAATGCTTCACGGTTCCGCCCGAAAATAATTCCTTAAATTGTGGTGCTGGCAATGCTAATATGGTAATCGGCAAATAATTCAATTCCTTAGGGAATAGACTTTAAAAGAATAGTCTTTAAACACAGCAATCAGATTTATAATTTAAGGTAAATCACAATTTAATGAACACTCTAGGTCTTTGCAATATGGGAAAAATCACAGAATATAGAAAAAATGTCTATGTCTCACCAATTGAGGCAATTTCCAATCTGAACTTTTTCACAGTGCACATGGTTTTGTTTTGTGTTTTTGAAGACCAAAACTGCTGGAAGACTTTGTCTTCCGGGACAGAGAATTAAATATACTCCTATAGGCCTTGAACTGTTGATGATGAGCTGTAGATGATAAAGCCTTATAAAGCTTCCACAAATAATTTTTCCTTTTGCACATTTTATGGAGACCTGGAGTCATCCACGGATTTAGCGGTGCTATAATTTTCAAAGTATGAAGCGCTGGATTCTGATGGCAAACTTCTAGGATACCTTCTTTCACTAAATCATAAAATAAATCAAAGGAGTGGTTAAAATCCGATTCAGACATCAAACTATCCCATGGCTGATCAATCAGACGAGAATTATGTTGACTCAGCTCAGTAATACCAAAACAAAAAAATTGGAGATTAGTTGGTGGTGCTATGCCCTACGCTTGATCAGCACTCTCATATCGGGAAATAGCGGGAAAATGATCACAAATGTCAGTAACCAGCACCGAATTATCTAATAGATCTAGTGACGAAAAAATATTATCAATATGAGACGCATGTGTCTCAGTAACTCGGGCTGGTATACAAACTGAAGGTAGAGTTCCCGCAGAGAGTATCGTTGATAAAAAAAGATATGTAGCTGAACCAAAATTTTGATCCAGCAGGTTGAGGTTGAAATCCTCCATACGGATTACTTCACAGGGATACTTTTGGACTAAGTCTTAAACCTCTTCCAGAATTTTCATAAGTGAAGGAACAGACCCGCTAGGTGACCTGTAAACCAAACTCACAGCTAAATCCTTACGCCCTGATTTAATCTCAATAAGAAGGGGTTCAAAGATTCTTTCCTCATTTCTGCTCAAATCACTTCGGACATTTTATGCAAGGCAATCGGCAATATAAAGGGCAAGGCCACCTCTCACCATCAGTTTCCGGTTCCACCTGTCCCTCCTATATCTTGGAATATCTAAAAACATATCCTTATTTGAATCCAGGAAAGTTTCGCATAATCCAATAATATCAGGAGCTTCACCACTGACGATCCATTTCAGCTCATCAAAAGAAGGGAAAAGTCCCTGAATGTTAAGGTGAAGCAAAGAGAAAATACGATCTCGTTTAGAGGAGGCAGAACCATTTAATTGCGAAACATACTTAGTTTCAATAGCCATATTAGGATTGTTATTCTTCTGAATTCTACTTCCAACTGAATTATTAGTTGTACTATAAATATCTAAGTGATTATTTTGTAACTCAATAAAACGCTCCCTCAAAGAGTTGATACCACCGTGATCACCAAAAGAAGTTTTTATTTTACTTACGGTAAATGCTATTTCCACTCCGCGACCAAACTCACCAGACCAAAGGTTGTCAACGTCACAACACAGCTATGGCATCTATACACAGGTAAGGCTGAACTCATTTTTGTGCACACACGAAACTGAGAAACAAAAAAGAATAGCTGAAACAACTACATCTGAAACAAAGAATAGTGAAGAGGAAAAAAGATAGGGGAAAAAAGTAATATAATAGAGACAAAGATAAGTGAGAAAAAATAAGGAAAGATAAGGCAAAAATAAGAAACAAGCAAAAATAAGGAAAAGGAATCATCGATGGATTCATTTGAAGATCAACACACACACACATAATAAATATAACAATCAATATACAAAAGAGACACTCAAACCAAAAGAAGGAAACAAACGAGATAACATAAGGAAATCGAACGACAAAAATCAGTTTTCATTTGGCAAGTGAAGGATGATCGCGTTAGACGCACTAACAGAGATTTTTAACGGATTAAAACAGTTATCCTCTACACGCGTTCAGTTTTTCGCTTGCAAATTTTTCTTAGCTTCAAGCCAAATGTTAATCCTTTTTGAAATAACTGTGACTTCTACCACTTTCACTAACGGAGTAGTAGAAGCGCGTAGACTATATCCGTATACTAAAAGTTCTTAAGGGTGACGCGCTAGGTCTCGAGTTACGATCAGTTACGAAAGTATCGTAACTGATACTTTTGTGAGACCCTTTGAGCTTTCCATATTTCCGCATAATATCATCTTTATCAGTAAAGCTTGTCAATATGACTACAATTGGCTCCAACATATTCCTAGCAGAAGACCTAGTAAAAACCCCTGTGTGTCTATTACTGTTCAAGTGATAACACTTTACAAATGGAATAGCGTCAACAATTTCCAACCTGATATCAGTCAAAAGCTATTTGTAAAGGTACGCTATTTAAAAGATTATTATCGTTCTCGGAGCACATTGAAGAATTTCAATTTGAAAAGTTATTTACAAGAAATTCTAATTTTATTAATCATCTAACAATCTAACTCAGTACACGATGAAGACAGAGTAGAAAAATTTAACTCCCGGCTAGTTTATTTACCTCGAGTTAAAAAAGTAAAGTATCATTTGAACGGAGGGTTACGCTCTCAAATTTTGAGGGTGATATCATTCTACCTGTAGTTAAATAACGTAATTGCTATTCGTTTTAAAAATGAATAATTTTATCTTCGTAACATCCAATTTAATCAAAATCCAACGTCAGCTAGAATTTCCGAAGCATTTTCTTCTTCTTCGGCAAAAAATACTTGGGCTCCCATTATTCGGGGTCCTTGTAGCTACGAAGTTGGTTTATCCTGCTCCATGGCATTGATTTTTATCTTCCAAGAAAGGAAAAAACTCATTTTACTTTTTCATAGGACAAAACAAAGGAAGTGTAAAGTCCTGCTACCAAATCCCCACAATTTAAGAATAAATACTCGGCAGGTACCCCTATAGCTTTTGTGACAGGACCTTTCTCTGCTTGTTGACCCTTCTTTTTATCATTTAAAAAAATCTTTTACAAAATTTTGCGACTTCGTAGGAAGTCAATCATTCTCTTGAAAATCCATCTATCTTTCTGGGATAGGAGGTTTGCTTCTAGCAACAGCTTTATATCTTCCAGAAATCTGAATTTCTTGGTGGTTATTTTAAGCTTGGAGATTAATGTTGACTTTGGGCATTTAAACAGGAAATCCTGAATAGCTTTAGCTGTTGATGTATATTAGCGACAAAGAGGGCTTAAATATTTGTTCCAAAAGTGTTCTTTCCTCCGGAGAATCATGGCTTGGCTCTTAATCTTCAGAAATTCCAAATTATCCCTGCAGTCTTTAAATTTGAGCTTCAACGATCTATAGTGAAGTGAAATTTCTATGCTTCGGTGTATCCCCAAGGGCGGTGTACACAGAGTTTTGGCCGATTCCGGAAGACCTCTGAATTGCCTGGCTTACCAGTTTACCAACCTCCTCGTTAAAACGTATTCCCTGGTGCCTGGGGACATGTTGGAAAGCAATTTTTATCCCCTCTTTGACGAGGACTATTGTCAATTCTCGCAACCGATGGAAATATCTGTCTGCGACTTCAAATTGAATTTTCCTAATGATTTGTAGAGATGATAGGGAGTCTGAGAATACAAATGCCTTTTTCCTGGGAGGAGAATTTGCGTGAACTAACTTTTGAGCCTCGTATATGGCTGCAGCTTTTTCAGCTGTGAGAATAGACGAACCGTTGGGGAGCAGTTTTGAGATGCTGAGTTCTAAGCCTGAAGAGATTATAGGTGCTTGTCTACAGACAGGGTTGCCACCGCCATGGATATATCCATGAAAACATGTATTTTTCAACCCCTGACATGGATTTTGTAATTGCCATGGATTTCCATGGATTTTTCAATAAAAAACATGGATTTTTCAATATAACATGAATTGTTTTTCACATGGTATGGAATTGACGTCACTCAGAAAATCAATCTGTACGGCAAGCCAAAATGGGTTAGCGGACCAGAGGCAACCAAAATGGTTGCCTCACAACTCTTACATCTGCGGCCAGGATATCCATCACATGGCTAATATGGGAGTAAAGTTCATTCGTGATGTAAGTGGATGTTATATTTAGGCTGAGGATGTAATTCTAGGTATATGTTTGCACATTAGAGGGGTGGGGGTATATACTCTGTGAATATAAAGGTTCTAAGAAATTCATGAATTTCTTCGAAAAACTAGAAAAGTGAGGAAAGAAGTGAAGATAAAGATTCTACCCCTGCAAAATGTGTTAACTAGGATTATTCTACATATTATGGAGTACGAATTGTTTTCTTAATATGTTTCCTTTTGTCCAGCTGGGCTCCTAGGCTTAAAATACGGGATACCACCAGATGGCTATTTTGACAGTGTATACAAATCTTTAAATTAGCCAACCAGCCAACCAGTACTTTAAGCCTAGGAGCCCAGCTGAACATAAGGAAACATATTAAGAAAACGATTCTTACTCCATATGTAGAATAATCCTAGTTAACACGTTTTGCAGGGGGAGAACCTTTATCTTCACTTCTTTCCTTGTTTTTCTAAGAAATTCATGAATTCATTAGAACCTATATATTCACAGAGTATACAACCCCTCTAATGTGCAAATGTATACCCAGAATTGCTCCCTCAATCTAAATATAACATCCATTTGCATCACAAATGAACTTTACTCCCAAATTAGCCATGTGGTGGATGTCCGTAAGAATTGTTTTCTTAATATGTTTCTTTGTGAGAGGGATATCTCTGTCGCACATAGCTCTCCTTTACAGCCATTTCCAACTTACTTTGGTGAGGGCAAAAGCAGGGGCAGATTTTATGTTTTGTGGCATGGATAAAATGTTAAAACGGGATACCACCAGATGGCTAATTTGACAATATATATAAATATATATATATATATATATATATATATATATATATATATATATATATATATATATATATATATATATATATATATATATATATATATATATATATATATATATATATATATATATATATTGTCAAATTAGCCATCTGGTGGTATCCCGTTTTAACGTTTTATCCATGCCACAAAACAAAAAATCTGCCCCTGCTTTTGCCCTCACCAAAGTAAGTTGGAAATGGCTGTAAAGGAGAGCTATGTGCGACAGAGATATCCCTTTAGTCAACCTCATTGGTTTTGTGTCTGATAATGCAAGTGTGATGTTCGGTAAACAAGCGGGTCTAGCCTGGCTGCGTTTAAAAAAAAAAGATGTGCCGTGGCTCGCCATTTTTGGGTGCATTTGCCATTCTTTCGCTCCGTGTTCGGCCACCGCTTGCGATGTTCTAGATCCTGAAATAGTACAATTTGCTCATGACGTGCGCAATTTTGTCGCTTATAGCCCCAAAAGGAAAAGTGAATCTGCCGAGTGTCAGAAGTTCGTAAAAGTTGCTGAACACGCAATACTTTACCCGTCGAAGACACGCTGGCAAGCAATGGAGCAAGTTGTGAAGAGGTTGTTTGAGCAGTGGGATGCTCTAAAAATTTATTTTCAGAGTATGGTTGCTGATAATATTCCCATAGCTGTGAGCATTCATGAGCGACTTGGGAATGTTAGGCTTCGTCTTTTTTACCTCTTTCTGGGGTATGTATTGCTTGTCGTGAACGAGTTAAATCTTGAGTTTCAAAATGAAAGTGTCAGGGTTCACCAAAGCCTGAAGAAAGTCCAGGCAACATTGAAGGAAATTATGCTGAACTTCATTAAACAGGAAGCTGTAGACAGAACAGACCCCTTCAAAATAAATGTGTGGTCCCCGAACAATCTCAGACCTTACGAAAACGACTACTTTGGGCCCAAGTTTCTGGCGTTCTGTGATTTTAGTCGCAAGTTGATTTCCGTTAAAAACAAGTGTGTCATGTTTTACCAAAGACTGTGTGAGGAAATCATTAGAAGGGTCGATTCCAGTGACGAGCGTTTAGTTCAGCTGGAGTGCATTGACCCAAAGGTAGCGGTAAGTGACCGTATAAATAGCTTGGTAGGAATTTACTCACGGTTTTCCGCTACCGTGAGTTTTGATATAGACCAACTCGACAGAGACTGGCGGAAGCTGAGAATTATTCGCGATTCTCTGGGTGATTTGGTAAAAAAAGAACCAGGGGCATTTTGGTGTGAGCTTCGCAAGCTCACTGACACTGGTGACAACCCCATGTTCAGTGCGCTGCCAGCGTTCATGCAGATACTTGTGTCTCTGCCACATTCATCACCAGCAGCGGAAAGACAATTTTCCCTGCTTAGGTTGAATAAAACACCTCCAAGAATTAAGTTGGATCCAGAAACGGTGTCGGCTCTCATGAGAGTAAATCAGTATGTCCCGGTTCCACACGAGTGGTATATCCCCTATTCACTCAGTAGGGATTTTGAATAATATAACAAAAACAGGATATTTTCCAAAGAAATGGAAAGAAAGGGTTTATTACTCCCATTCCAAAGAAAGGAGCAGCTAATGATTTCTCTGGTGTCCGGGCGATCACAGTTACGTCAGTTTTTAGCAGAATATACGAAAGCTTTGTTGCCGCATGGCGGAAAAAATGTCTTTTGAAAGTAACTGATCGAAAGCAATTTGGTAACATCCCTAAGTGTTCGACAGTTCATTACCTCGTTAATTTAATTTATTTTATTTTAAAACACCTGGATGAACCTTTGATTTCAGAAAAGCATTTGACCTTGTTGATCACAAAATCCTTTTAGAAAAAATGGCGGAAAAAATATACCCAGCTTTATTATTAAAATCATCAAGAGCTTCTTAACAAATAGAGAGCAAACTGTGAAGTACAAAGACCAATTTTCCACTTCTCTGCTAGTTTTTTGTGGAATTCCACAAGGAACTGTGATCAGGCCGCTGGGCTTCCTCATCATGATAAATGAAAATTCTTCTGAGCTGGAAGGCAGATGGAAATACCTTGACGACTTGTCCTTAAGGTAAATCGTATATAAGGATTGGAACAGCAATGCTGCTGGTTTCATCGACCAAGTTGCCTCAGAGGCGGCGGAAGTAAATATGGTCATGAATAAGGACAAAGCCTCGGTCACGACATTTTCTTTTCTTAAGAATACTCAACCGTCTTTCGAACCTCCTATTGCTTCCGGGCTAATAATCCATAAAATAACTTTACTTGGTGTGGTGATTTCTTCTGACCTCTCATGGCGGGAAAATACAAAGCCAATTGTAAAAACAGCTAACGGCGCAATCCAAATGCTAAAAACACTGAAAAAATTTCGAGTTCCTAAGGACAAGCTAAAACTAATATTTCACACTTTCATCCGCCCCTTAGTTGAATATGCTTGTCCAGTTTGGCACTTTGCCCTTACCCAGGATGAAATTGATAAAATAGAACGAGTTCAGAAGATATCACTGCGAATCAATTATGGCGGTTCTCCTATACCTTACTCCTTTTACCTCAATGGATTTAAACTTGAATTCCTTTCTTCTCGTCAAGGAAAATTATGCCAAAGATTTGGCTCCACCCTCCTTCAACATCCCATCTACCGATCATTCCTTCCCCCACCTTTTGTCCCTATAAGATCTTGTCCCCCCAGGGAAGTGGCTGAGAAAGTTCCAAAACTAAACCCAGTCCACTATAACACCATGCGCTACAGTAAAAGCTTTGTGCCAAGCTTTGTGAAATATTACAATGATCTCTAGTGTTTTTATTGTTTAGTTTATTTTATCCTGACGAAGTTTTATCAGACAATTTTATTCTCAATCTCAAGTGTGTTTATCCTTTAGTGTATTTATCATGACGAAGTTTTATCAGACAACTTTATTTTGCTAATTATGACTAAGAGACATCATATTTGGGCTTTGCCCACGAGAGCTATGTCTTGTTTTTGAATTAAATGAATTTGAATTTGAAATTTGGATGCTTGACGCTGGAAGGGAAAGGGGGAGAGAAGGGAAATACCGTCGCGAACAGAAACAATCCCTCCTTGTGTGTTCGCGAGGAACTTTAAATGTTTTTGTCATTATTTAAAGTTTGTTATCGTTATTTGAAATTATTATTTGAAGTTCACGAATAAACCATACCTGATTGGAATTTGAATACTCGTTATAGAATGTAGAATGCATTTATAACTTTTTTTTGTATTTCCCATATGTTGTGAATCGATTAAGTTCTATTCAAGGCACAAGGTCAGTCAGATTTTCATTCTTGCGCACCACAGTACTTCTATCAGCAGAGAGGGAAATCACAACAGTTTTCGATTCCCGTCACCTAGCGACAGAATGCCATTTTATCTCCATGTTGCAAAACAGTCGATCCGGGGCATGAATCCGAATCCCGCTCTGTCAGAACCAAAAGTAAATGGCCGTAACAGAAGTAGGAAAGTCTAGCGCATCTAATCAGCTTAGAGCCCCCACGTTTTTTCAAGCAAACGTTTTCTTCCGGCTGAATCGCCTATCTTTTCGTACGAAGAAATCGACCAGAAGAAAACGGACGCGAGGGTCTAGCCTAATATGAGACCAGCATTGTGCTTATGGCAGTTTCCTATTTCTTTTACGGTTATTTACTTCTAATCAGAACCTAGCTGTACTCTCGGTTCATACAGATGCGATCTCACGGTTTTTGCATTTACTCACGATTTCTCCCTAATGACGGAATATTCAACGTTTTGCTGGTTTGCGAGATACGTTGAAATATTCCAGCGCATTCGACGAATTATCACATGAAAAAAAAATGCAAACCGTGCACTTCCGTAATGCATCTTTATGAACGAAGATCTATTCAATTTATTTGAATTCAATTTATTTTATTTGAAGACAAATTTCACATCAAATTGAGATTGTTGAACTAACCATGAAACCTGAGGAAAAGTGTGGAAACTATCAGATTGTATTTGAAATGCAAACGCAACAGAATTAAAGTATTAACACCAATATACATAAAATAAAGCATTTTAGCAGTTTCAGTAATAATGATCTTCTTTCATAAGTTAGATGCAAAACAAGATTCAATGGTGAGCTAGCTGTGAGTTTTGTCATTTTTTTTATTTATTTGTCATTTTTGATATTGTTGGCAAATGTGTGTTTGTTGTCAATAAATAATCAAAAATTAAAAAAAAAAAAAAATCAAGATAAAAATTCTAAGCTGAAGTATAGACAGGTAGAAAATATGACTACCTTCAAGTAACATCAAATTGAGATTGTTGAACTAACCGTGAAACCTGAGGAAAAGTGTGGAAACTATCAGATTGTATTTTAGCAGTTTCAGTAATAATGATCTTCTTTCATAAGTTAGAGGCAAAACAAGATTCAAAGCTAGCTGTGAGTTTTGCCATTTTTTATATTTAATTGTAATTTTTGATATTGTTGGCAAATTTGTGTTTGTTGTCAATAAAAAATCACAAATTCAAAAAAAAAAAAATCAAGATCAAAATTCTAAGCTGAAGTATAGACAGGTAGAAAAAATGACTACCTTCAGATAACATTCCTCCCTTTAAGAGTACCGGAAAATAAAACTTAAAATGTAGTTTTTGAACATGTAGTAGCATAAAAATGACCCCATCCCCAAAAAAAAATGGATAGACCCACTTTGAAAGGGAATTCTCAGATTGGCTAAGATGCACGTTACCTACTCCTGCAGTATAGGGTGCAGAGGTACTGCCCAACTGAACCAGGATAGGTAAAAAGTGAGTTGTTTATTTTATATCTTGCCTCTACTAAAGACTATCTCTGCACCCTATACTGCTGGCGTAGCTAATCTGCAACTTTACATTGAGATTTATACACAAGGTCAAAATTCAAAGCAATGCCAAAAAGTAATACTTGACTTCTTTTCTTGAGTAAATATAGAGCTAATAGTCTTTTCTGCTTCCTGCTCAATCCCATATTTGCGTTTCAACCGTTATGCGTGAGCCGTTTTGCGTGAGAAAAAAACCGGATCTGTGTGAACCAAGGGTATGTCATCGAATAGCCGTAGCAAATTTTTCGTATCTTTGGCTACAGTAAAAAACATGGACAAACATGAATTTTTTTCTTACCCTTGCCATGGTTTTTTTCTTGAGACGTGGCTCTGTCAACCCTGTCTACTGAAGAAGAGTAAGTGTTTTTGAAATGCCTTATCACTGACCTCTCTCTGGTTAAATCTTAAAAAATGGAAGATCTTGCTAGACTCTTTGAGTCACTTAGCGTCGGAAAGAACCAAATTGATGTCCTTGAACAATTAAAAGCATTTTTTGTTGCTCTTCCAGCTGGTTACCTCAGACAACATGCTCCTAATATTGACTTCAGAGATGTGTTTGCATGCCTGAAAACTTCAGATAAGTAAGATTTATCTTAGTTTAAAAAGTATTTTGGGGTAAGATTTAGGTAAATTTTTTTGCTGTTCATATTATTGACACAAAAGAAGCAAACATACAACTCTATGCTTTTCCTTATGTTCTTTCCAAATATAGCCTAATAGGCTAATCATTATTGCCACAAATGAATTTTAACCCCATCCCTATATATACAGTTTCAGGGTATATATTTGGGTAAATTTTTAGCAGTTCATACTAATGACTTAGGCTATGAATAAAGTAATCATACTACTTGATGCCTTTTTTGTGCTCTTTCCAAATATAATAGGCTAATCATTTTTGTCAGAAATGGATTTTACCCCCACCCCTATATAGATCAATTCAGGGTAGCCTATATATTTGCACATTAAGGGGGTGGGGGTAAATTTTATTTCTGCTGTAAATGAGAGGTAAGTTTAAGCTTTATCACCAACATCCCCCCCCCCCCTAAGGTGCAAATATATACCCTGAATGGTAATTTTTACCAAATCATATTATTGAGTTACAAATAAAGTGAATATACCACTTGATTCCTTTTTTATGCTCTTTCAAATAGGGCATATAATAAACATTTTTGTCTGAAATGAACTTTACCCCCACCCCTATATGTGCCAATTCAGGGTATAGGGTAAGACACCCAGTAGTTGGACACTTTAATCACTTTGAAAACTTTTTGACATTTAAACTACTCTAATTACTGTATTATACCACCTAGAAACTTAATTTTTGTATCAAAAAATTTTTTGAGAATTTCTGAACAAGTAGGTTACTAATTCAAATAGTTTCACTTGTACAGTGCCTCCTATTTTTGAATTTACTAACAAGTGACAATTCTGCCTAAACTTGGACATACAAACAGCTCATTGTAAATTGGTTATTAAAATAGTATAAAAGATTCTTTCCAAGAATAGGCAGGTGGCCAACTACTGGGTGTCTTACCCTATATATTTGCACATTAGGGGGGGGGGGGGCTTGGAAAATTCTATTTCTGATGTAAATGGGAGTTAAGTTTAAACTTTGACCCCACCTCCCTAATGTACAAATATATACCCTGAATTGGTAAAGGCCTATATAGGGGTGGGGGTAAAATTTGTTTCTAACAAAAATGATTACTATATTTGGCAAGAGCATAAAAAAAGGCATCAAGTGGTATAATCACTTTATTTGTTAGTCAATAATATGATTTGGTAAAAATTTACCCCCTGTATTGGTATATATAGGGGTGGGGGTAAAATTCATTTCCAAAAAAAAGATTATTTTATTTGGAAAGAGCATAAAAAGAGGCATCAAGGGGTATGTTTACTTTAGTTGTATGTCAGTAATATGAACTAAAAAAAAATACCTATATTTGCACATTAGTGGGGTAGGGGTAAAGTTTAAATGTCCTTCTCAATTTCATCAGAAATAAACTTAGGTAAATTTTTACCAGATCATATTCTTGACTTACAAATAAAGTGAATATACCATTCAATGCCTTGTTTTATCCTCTTTCCAAATATAGGCTAATAATCATTTTTGTAGGAAATGAATCTTTCCCCAACCCCTATATACACATTCAGGGTATGTATTTGCACATTAGGGGGGTAGGGGCGAAGTTTAAACTTACCTCCCATTTACATCAGAAATTGAATTTTACCCCCATCCCCTAATGTGCAAATATATACCCTGAACTGGTATGACCTCTAGTTGACCTGAAAAAGAAAATTTGATACCACTTGCATAAAAACCATTTACTTTCTTTGATAGCTTGGATACACTTACGCTATTTTGATTTGAGAGCAGAAGTAGCACCAAAAGTATGAACATAATACTGTCAGTCATTCTTGGGATATTGCTGAGATGCCTTATTGGGAATTATCATTAACACAGTGCATTTTGATTTAATATTAAGGCAACATTTAGTTTTTAAACATTATGGGCAAATGCAAGGGTGGGTGTGTGAGGAGGACTAGTTGATCTCCAATCACTTTCAACTATTAAAAAGGGCATTACCCCTTTCTATTTTCAATCAAATGAGCCCTTTTTGAAATTCCTATGACCACTCCTTCAGTACAAAGTGCCTGGTCTAAACAAAAGGGATAAAAAAGTATTAATACATTGTACCCACATCAATCTTTACTATAAAATGTCAAGCCTTCCAATCAGTTTTGACTATTAAAAAGGGCACTAGCCCTTTCAATTTCCAATCAAATGAGCTCTTTTTTAGTTTCTACGACAAAGCCTTCTATAAACATCTTATATGCCCCCAGGACATTACAACCCTTGCCCTGATGGCAGTGAGGGGGTTTTCATCCTAAAATACCTAGTTTCCAGAACTTTCAACTATATTAAACAAAGCAGCTATCTCAAAATTTTGATTGGATGTGTTTGGGGAAATGGTGAATGTGAGAGGGGGGTTATTTGCCCTCCAATCACTTTCAACCTTTAAAAAGGGCACTAGCCCTTTCAATTTCCAATTGAATAAGAATGCTTTCTATAAAACCTTATATGCCCCAGGGCAGAACTTACAACCTTTGCCCTGAGGGGCGGGGGGGTTATCATCATCGAAGCCATATTTTTGGATTTTTCAACTATGTTGAACAAAATGGTTATTTCAAAATTTTGATTGGATGTGTTTGAGGAAATG
The DNA here is from genome assembly GCF_049724085.1 of Artemia sp. Qi Xiang Cuo. Taxonomy (NCBI): domain Eukaryota; kingdom Metazoa; phylum Arthropoda; class Branchiopoda; order Anostraca; family Artemiidae; genus Artemia; species Artemia sp. Qi Xiang Cuo. Next base: position 29,927,117 of record NC_142808.1, on the reverse strand, counting down.
GTGGGCATGAGAGGGGGGTCACTTGCCCTTCAATCTGTTTTGACTATTAAAAAGGGCACTAGCCATTTCAATTTTCAATCAAATGATTCCTTTTTGAATTTTCTACAACAACACTCTATAAAAAAAAAAACCTTATATGCATCAGCAGGGACTTTTTAGCTATGTTGAACAAAATGGCTATCTCAAAATTTTGATTGGATGCGTTTGGGGTAATGGTGTGTGTGAAAGGGCTGTTAGGTATCCTCCAATCACTTTTAACTATTAAAAAGTGCACAAGTCCTTCTAATTTCGAATCGAATGAGCCCTTTCTGAAGTTTCTACAACATCACTATCTATGAAAATCTTATATGCCCTCAGGGCATAACTTACAACCCTTGCCCAGATAGCTCTGAGGGGGTTATCATCCTCAAAGACCTAATTTCTGAAACTTTTAACTACATTGAACAAAATGGCTATCTCAAAATTTTGATTGAATGTGTTTGGATAAATGGTGGGCATGAGAGGGGGGTTAGTTGCCCTCAAATCACTTTTGACTATTAAAAAGGGCACTAGCCCTTTGAATTTCTAATTAAATGAGCACTTTCAAGTTTCTATGACAAAGATTTCAATGAAAACCTTATATGTGTCCAGGGCATAAATTATAACCCTTGCCATGAAGAGTGTGGAGGGCTTGTCCTGCTCAAAGGTATAATTTCCAGAACTTTCAACTATGTTGAACAAAATGAATATCTCAAAATTTTGATTGGATGTGTCTTGGGAAATAGTGGGTGTGGAAGGGGTGTTAGTTGCCTTCCAATCACTTTTGACTATTAAAAGGGCACTGTCCATTTCAATTTCCAATCAAATGAGCCCTTTTTGAGGTTGTCATCCTTGAAGGCATAATTTCCAGAACTTTCAACAACATTGAACAAAATGGCTATCTCAAAATTTTGATTGGATATGTTTGGGGAAAAGGTGGGCGTAAGAGGGGGGTTAGTTGCCAATTTTGATTGGATGTGTTTTGGGAAATGGTGGACATGGAAGGGGTGTTAGTTGCCTTCCAATCACTTTTGACTATTAAGAAGTTCACAAGCTACTCCAATTTCCAATTGAATGGGCCCTTTTCAAAGTTTCTGCAACAACTTCTTTGATACAAAGTGCCCTGGTCTAAAGGAAAAAAAAAATAATAAATTATACATTGTGTCAACATTGCTCTTATACGCCCCCAGGGCATAACTTAAAACCCTTTCCCTGAGGATTGTGGAGGAGTGTCGTCCTCAAAAACATAATTTTTATCTGGAAATCAACTATGCTGAACAAAATGGCTGTCTCAAAATTTTGATTGGATGTGTTTGGGGAAATTGTGGGCATGGAAGGGGTGTTAGTTGCCTTCCAATCACTTTTGACTATTTTAAATATATAATAATACATTGTACCAACATTGTTCTTTACTTAGGCAGCGCAATTGCTCTGCCTATGATAGTTCTTAATACCAAACAGCATAAAGACTAAACCATCTGGGACCTCTAGAATCATTTTTTCAAAATTATTTTCTGCTGTCTTTGACTGAGTGACATCTTCCCATAGGTGAAAAAGAGTATTAAAATCACCACAGAGGATTGGTTATTGCCCAGTTGGCTCTTGACACAAAATGTCAAGAATGGGTTTCTTCCATTGGGATTATAAAACAAACATATTTTAAGGTGGCCACTTTTTTCTTTATGTGAACCATGACCCCAACTACATCCACATTGTGGTTGTAAGTTTTAATTGGTACTGCTGAGTGAGATAAATAATTTTTTTTACAAATACAGACTCCCCCCCTCTTTTCAGTTGGAAGACCGCGGGTGCAGCTAGGGTTTTGAGTTTGGAGAGGGGGATTAAAGATTGTGCTAAAAAAATTATCCACTGTGCCAATAAATGTGGAAACGTAAGATACATTTGACTGAAAACATAAGCTAAATTTCAAGGTTTCAGCACTGCGCACCAACACTTGGAACATTGGAGGTGGGGTCCTCCTCCCTGTAGCTGTGTCCCATGGGAAGACTATCTTTTTTGTTTATATTAAAAACAGTAGTGATGATCTTCTTCAGCTCATGTAGATTTGTTTCTTGGAGACATGCAATGTCAGCATTATTTTTGCACAGCCAGTTTGTTAAGTCCAGAATCTTTATTGAGTTTAAAGGAATCACATTCCATTGGAGGATCTTTGAAATTTAAGCTCTATTATTTCCTTCTAAATTTGCCTTTTGTATTGAATCATTGTTTTGCTGAAGAGAGAAAATCCTCTCCCCTTTGTCTTTCTATTTAATGTTTCCAAGTTATTCTGGTGCAAAATGTTTTTTTCCTTTTGCTAAGTTTCTTTGGGTATATCATATCTCTCATCTGTTTCTGCGTTTTCACTTTTTTTTTGGATGTGCCAAGGATGGCTATTGCACTTTTCAGGAGTTGCAGAAGTCCATATGGTGGGATCAAGAAGGGTTGTGATAGCTTTCCTAGTCTTAATTGCCTTCACTTGGGGTGTTTATCCACCAGATTGAATCAAATGGCTAACGTTTAAATTTGTTGCATTTTTTCTAGCTTGCTTGATTCTGATGCTACCTGTGGTCTATGCTGAGAATAATGTAGATCTTTTACTGGTGCTTATTGGATTAGGGCTAGAGGTTTAGTCATGTGTATATCCATTTTGAGGTGGGGTACTCTACTGCTTTTGAAGTTTTTTTTTTAGAGTTAGCTCACATCATCTTTAGAGGAATTATGTATATAGGTACTGGATGGTGTTTTCAGTCTTTGAGTTAATTCTGGCTTGGAAATTCTCTTGTTAACAACATATTACAGAAGTTTCATTTAGTCAGCCTATTTTACTATAATAGCTCTTTTCTGATGCAAAGGACACATTTGTTTTTACAAGGAAGAGTGCCCATACAACTTATAGCCCTTGTAGTATGAGTCTCTATCTGTACTTGGATCTTGATTGAGAACCATTCCTCCACACAGTGGGCACACTGAAGGGATAAAAGAAGAGATTGAAGACAAACATACTGTTTTGTTTGGTTATAAAATAAAAAAAACAAAAACAAAACTGAAATTAAGGAGCAACATTAAAACTTAAAATGAACAGAAATTATTCCATAGCCTGTATGAAAGGGACTGTCCCCTCCTCAACGCCTTGCTTGTTTAGTCATTACACTAAAGTTTTTTACTGTTTTAAATAGTAGAGTTGTGACAAAGAGTCAAATTTTAGCGTAAAGAGCGAGGCGTTGAGGACGGGACAGCTCCTTTCATATACGGAATAATTTCTGTTCGTTTGAAGTTTTAATGTTGCTCCTTACTTTCAGTTAAAAAAAAAACTTGTTTTCCTTTAAGTTTCTGAGCGTTTTTCAACTAATGCAGGTTCAAATTTGGCTCACCATACATGACGAATTAAAACGAAATTTGCATATTAATTTTAGAAGATTTATGCCATATATGGAGGGTTGTCCCCTCCTCAATACCTTGCTCTTTACACTAAAAGCTGTTAGCACTTTTAAAAAGCTTCTATTCTAATTAAACAGCGTCCGTGTTTCTTTGTGTATGGAATAATTTCTGTTCGTTTTGAGTTTTAATGTTGCTCCTTACTTTCAGCTAAAAAACTTGCTTTTTTAAATTTAATTTCTGATCTTTTTCATATAATGCCAGTAAATCTGGCTCACTCTATGAAAATTCCCCCCCCCACGGAAAACTCAGTTGAAATTTAATACAACGTAAAGTGCACACCATCCCCCCTGTCAAATTTCCTCCAGACAGCTCCATCCTCACTGAAAATCCCCCTTCCCGTAAAATTGCTTGCTGACAATCCAGCCTGAAAAATCCTCCTTAGGATTCTTTCAAATGAATCAGACTTTAATCTCTAATCGGTTTCTTGATCACTCCAGAAATACCCACTTTCATGGAAATTATATTCTGGAAATCAAAAGACATTGAAAATATCCCCGGATAATTCCCCCAGAACATCTCCACATGAAAAATTTGGCAAAGAGAATGTAAGACAATTAAAAAGAATTTTGTATACTAATTCTGTCAAATCCCCCCAGTGTAAAATTTTCCTGGAAAATTCAGCCCCTGGAAACTTCCCTCCCCAATGAAGATTCTCCCTATAGAAATCCACCCCAAGCATACCCCCCCCAGAAAACGCTTGTATAGCCTACTTCCGAATAAGAAATACTACATGTAAACAATGGGCAAATTTCATAACTTACATGCCTCTCCCCACGGACTATGGGGGGTCATTTTACCCCTAAGGACATATTTATTTGATCTTTTAACAATACTGAACAAAATGGCTATCCCAAAATTTTGATCATTTAACTTTGGGGAAAAGTGGGTGTGGGAGGGGTCCCAGTTGCCATCCAATCTTTTTGGTCACTCAAAAAGGGCACTAGAACTTTTAATATCCGTTTGAATGCACCCTCTCCCGGTCTTCTAGGACTGTTATTTCAACATGATCACCCCTGGGGAAAAAACAACAAAAAAAAAAACAAATAAACATGCATCCATGATTGGTCTTCTGGCAAAATTGGCAAAATTCCACATTTTTGTACATAGCGGCTTGAAACTTTTGCAGCAGGGCTCTCTGGTACACTGAATATGATTGCGTGATTTCCATTAAGATTCCTTGAATTTTACAGGGTGTTTTCCCCCTATTTCAAAAATTAGGCAAATTGTTTCAGGCTTGTAACTTTTGATGGGTAACATGAAACTTGATAAATCTTATATGTTTGGAATCAGCATAGTAAGCTGATTCTTTTGATGTATCTACTGATATTAGAATTATGTTTTTTAGAGTTTTGGTTACTATTGACCCATGTGGCTCCTTACTTACAGTTCATTACCACAAACTGCTTGATTTTCACACCCATAGTTGCTTGTGGGAGAATTGCAACTCATGAAATAAAGCTTGCTGTTCTATTGAAGACTTAATTTTTGAACAAGAAAGGTTCACAATTATCACACCATATGGGCTCTCAACTCGCTATAATTTCAAAAGCAATAAGTTTTCTGCATTTGACTTACAAAATTGGTGGCCAAACTTGGATTGTGCCATATGTTGGAGTGAACTTGAAGTGAAACGAATTTATTTAACTTGACTTAGGGGAGTTTAGATCAAGGAATGGCTCTTATTTCCCAAGTTGTGAGTGTTTCAACATTAATTGTTCTCTTGTATAATTCTAAAATAGAAAGTTTTTCCCCATAGGTTTTATTCCAAAGCTGTTCTGCCAGCATACTATCTAATACAATGTCAGTGTTCTTATAATCTAATTTAATACTTTGACATGGTGCCCTTTCAAATTTTCAGCAACTTTGACAAGTTGATAGGTGCTGATTAACAAGTTTCCGTTTTTCCCCTCTTTGCTAAAACGTATGAATACTGTATTGGTCTATTCCATTAGCCTGGTATTGCAGTACTATCTGGTTTGAAATACAAGAAATACCTGGAGCAAATTGAATCGTCTTTGTTTTTGGAATTGCAACTCGTGACAGTATTAATAGGCATCCATTCAAGCTATTTGTGTACTACCCAGAGACAACACTAGTATTTCTTTTTTCCCCAATCTAGGATTGTACAGCACTTTCCTCTTCCAACAATTTTTGCAATCCCTTCTCAAATCATAAAGTCATAACGGGTGAGACTGATCTTTTAAGCAAATGTGCTGGAAGCTCCAGGAGAAGATGAATTCTGCTACAAGTGAGTGGCAGAAAGTGGTTATGCTTCTCAAAAGATGCTTCTTCCAGTTTATAATGCATTCTGGGAAAGAGATACGTTCACATGAATATGGAACTAAGCTATAGTTGTGGCAGCTGCTAAACCTTATCCACCCCTAGATAAAATCCAATAGACACGTTTCTATATATATCCATAAATCTGCATAAATCCAATAGACCCAGTCTTGAGAAAAGTTATAGAGAAAAGGGTACAAAGAAGATAAGAATGGTTTGTGGAAGTTAGCAGAATGCTTCCAAAATCTCAATCAAGGATAGATCTCCAGTGGACGACATCATTCTTTTTGAAGGAGCCAGTAGAAAATCCAAAAGTGAAGGTAAACCATTATTTATTGTCTCATTTGATTTTCAGGCTGCTTTCCATCATGTAAATAGATACATCTAATGCAATACTCTGTGATGCATGGACATGCCTGAGAAGGTAGTAAAATTCTTGTTTGATTACCTGTCAAATCACAGCTAAAAAGTCAGAGTAAACAAAGAATATTCTGAAGTTACCCAACTTGATACTTGTCTACCACAGGGTTCTGCATTTAGCCCTTTGCTCTTTATGGTCCTCCTAAGTGAACAAATCTTCAGTAGTGACACTACTGGAAAAGATGAATTTTCAGACGATTCAGTAAAATGGGATGCTGCTAAAGATTTTCTACCAATTGGCAAGTAAAATCAACAAAAGGATGATCAAAGCTGCCGGCATTCTCAAAAGCATATTCTCTGGCAATTTCAGCCAGGAAAACCAAGGTCATAATTTTTCAGGTGAAAAAGTCCCTTTGCCCCTATTTATTGGCTGGACGGCAAGCAGATCATGTATGATCCCTCTGCAAAGCTTTTGGGAGTTGGGTCTCCCAAATCATACGCCAAGTTATTAACTCAGGGTCCCAAATAGGTTTCCTTCATCGATTTCAATCACATTTAAAACTCGCCAATGAAAAAAAATTGTTAAATATTTATCCAGGGTCAAATATTTTTTCACGGACTTAGGGGGAGTGGGGGGTGATGTTCAACCAGTTGGACATTGAGTCTCAGCTTGATGTTTTATTAGGATATATTGTAATATATAAAAGAGAGCAAAACTAGTTATTGGTGAAAAAGAGTAAAACACTGTTTTGTTCCTTTGTCCACATGAAAGCAAAGAAAAAGCTGACACTTGATGTAGTAGGCTTTTGTGTGCATTGGACAACCTAAGTAGTGACAGTGAGCACTATTCTTCAGGGTATCATCAAATTTTGGGAGATGTTTTGCTACTACCGAGGGCTCCAGTTCCAAAGGCAAAGGACAGTGCTTTCTTTTTTTTTTACTCGGCTTCCTCTTCCATTCTCATGTCTTCGTCTGCAATGTCAGACTCAAGAAGGTTGGCTGAAACTGCCCTAGCTTTCTCAATGGCTTGGTACTTCCCGACTTTGAACTGGAAGTAAAGAAGTTGCTTGCAGGAATGACCAAGTTTGACTGAGCCTCTCCTATAGAGCAACCAGACATTGGACAGGGCCAGATTAATGACGTGGTGAAGAACCAACACAGTCGACTTTTTGGTCTGCGTGTCAGTAATAGTAGATGATAGTTTTGTCTGTTGCATGGGAGGTCAGGTAAACCCTGACCTCCATACTTTTTTCTTAGGTAATTTGGCAACACTGTTTGAGGCTAGGAAAATGGCCTTGTTGTTGTTCCATTGGGTCAGTACAATTTTTCTGTCTTCTCAAACAAAACTAAAAGACCTTCCTCTACCAAGTCCTTTCAGCTCTCCATCAGATTTCAGATGAGCTGCTTCTAGACGATTCTTCATCAGCGTGCCTACTCCTTTGATTCTAGAGCGTCAAGGTCTTCAAGAAGTTTCGTCGAAGTAAAAAACCTGTCGAAAAAGAGGCTGGTTCCTTCTATGATGCCTTTACTTAGATGCAATACGGCAGAACTTTCTATTCCCCTCACTTAAAGGTCTTCCAAGAACTTAGTCTTCTCCTGGTAAATGATGAAGTCATACACCAAGCCAGATGAAACAGCTAGCACAAAGTAATTCAAACCCAAAGGATTGAATTATTTTGGGCGTACTGCTTCATTGAACGTCGTCCAGAAAATAGGATCATTTGCTCGTCAAAGCTCTTGAACTCTCCTATTTCAAGAGATGTACACATTCTACGAACTTCTTCCAAAAGTGGTCTGATTTTCCATAGTCGGTCAGTAGTTCTGGCCCCTTGGTCATATTCATCTTCCACAACAAACTTCAAGTTACTCCAGAGATTGAAGTAAATGTCTCAATTTATGTTCTCAGCAATGATTGGGACTTTGAATCTTTTGCTCCAGAACATTCTGATAGTTGGGTATTTCAGAATACCAATCAGAATGGTTACACTGAAAAATGTCTTCAGTTCCGAGTTCGTCACCGCAAGTAGTTTGTCTTACGTTTTCTGGTAGTAATAATTCATCGCAAACGCCATCTGTTCAAAGAAATGGCCTGAGAAGTATGTCAGGAAATATCTGCGAGGCTTCCAGTCGCTTTGGTTTGATGGTCCTTGATCTTTGTCAATTGGTTCAGAATGAAAATTAGCACCAGTAAACTGTTCTAACGACTTCCATTTATACAAAGGGCGACTTGATTTTCCGGGTCTACTTTTTCGATCTGGGCACGAGCATTGATCCTGAACATTGAAAGTGGAATTTCATCCTCTTCGTCATTAAACACGAAAATTAAATTATTCAGATCGACAGTGACAGGTGGACTAGGCTAACCTTTCACTGCTAGGCTAACCCTAAGATAAATTCATAATGTGATGTACAATGGATTGGACATTAGGTTTCAGGAGGCTATGGAATGCCTACAATACAAGACAGAAGAAATATGTTCATTGTTAAATATTTCACAAAGAGCCAAGCAGTTGTCTATATTCATCCAGTTTTTGAGATAACCTTTGCCTCTAGTCCTGTGGAAAAAGAAGGTGCCCCAATTGCACCACAGGTGCTCTTTAAAGATTTGGTTTAGACATGGAAAGATGAGGTCATTTGGTTCTACCAATTTCAGGAGCCCCCAAATGGAAGTTTGAACCAGTTGAAACTTGCTCGGAGCTTATCCCAGACATAAAGTCAAATTATCTTCCTGGTCAAGTGCAAGCTATCTTCAAGCAAAAAATGACAACCTGCTTCATTAATATCCTGCAAATATTAACGGATGGTTCACTGAAAGGAAGCAAGGCAGCTGCAGCTTTGGTTGTTCCTGGATATTCCTTACATATATCCACTAGGCTTCCAAATGGCACATCCATCCTTACAGCAGAGCTAAAGACTATTGTTGAAGCTTCTGATGTTATGAATAAAAAGCCCCCTGACTCTAAGAAGGTAATCTTGCTCACAGACTCCAAGTCTGCCCTACAGCTCATTAGTCAGGTCTATAAGTCAGTCAGAGATTCTGTCATAGAAAATACATAAAGGAACATCCAGCTTTAATTCCGTCACATGCCAAGTCATTAAGGAATTCAGCACAACAAGATGGTCAATTTACTTGCAAATTAAACAGCAGACTTCTACATAGACCCAAAACTAAATTAAAAAACTCTACATGACACAATTTGGAGAAGAAATCCTAACAAGAATCCATTACAGTTGGTACTCATTTTCTCATCATGAGATGAAAACGGCCTATATTTCAGAATTCAAAGTGGTTCATTGATACCAAGGAAAGAAGAATACAGTTGAAAAAAAGAGGGATCCAAATTGTATATTTTGTTCTTCAGTTCATGAGACTTTACAACACCTCATCTATAGCTGAAATACTATTGCAAAGTCAGCAAACAGAGCAAGAAATATTTCCTCAAGGCTAAAAATAAAGCCAGACACGGGTGAGCTATCAAGCTGCCAGGAAATGAAGAAAGAACGTTATTTTAGGATGTTATTCGTTTATTAAGGTGCAATAATATAGTTTAGCATGTTTTCCCTGACTCTGAAACCTGCATCAGTTTGGACAGTAGCAGTAATTGGAAGGTGGAAGAAGAAGATTGGAAGCCAATAGCAAAAAATTTTGTATGAAATCGAAAGGAGACTCCAAGTGTTGTTATTTAGAAGAAAAAGAAGAAAATGGGCATGCGGGAATCATCTACTTGCAGTTATTTTGGTGTGACTGTGTATCAAACAAGTAGTACGCTGAAACAGTTTTGGCTTGTATTGTTTGTACCAAACTTTTTAGCAACGCAAATATAAAGCAACTGTTATCTCGTTATTGCTGATATTGGCAAATTTTTTAACTAAAAGAGTGGGGGGTCCTGATACCTCCAGAGGCATATCCATTTGGCCTTTCGACTCAAAATCTTGATCAGACGATTTTGAGAAAAAAGGGGCGTGGGAGGAGGCCTGGTTGCCCTCCAATTTTTTGGTCGCTTGAACTTTTAATTTCCTAGAACTTTAGTTCTAAGCAGTTTCTTACTTCTGTTACGGTTATGTACAACTTTAGTTTAAAGAACTTTAGTTCTTTTAATTTCCTAGGGCACTAGAACTTTTAAGTTTCGTTTGAATGAGCTCTTTTACGATATTCTAGGACCACTGGGTCGATACGATCACCCCTGGGAAAAATAAACACGTATCCGTGATCTTGCTGTCAACCATTTCCTCATTTTAAAGATCCACGTCAAGTCCAATACAGCAAATAATTGTGGAGGGTCTGTTGTATTACAGAACATCTGTTGTTTGGTTAGATGTTCATTGGTGAACATCTTGATCTTTTCTTGGTATGAGTTGGCTATGATAGTATCTGGATATTTGTATTCATTGCAGGTTTTTTTTTTCTTTTTGGGTGTTTGATTTTTATGGATACTATCTTGCTTCTCAGAATTTGAGGTCTGGGAAGGCGATCTAAGCATCTTTGGTGTTTTTACTTCTAAACTACCTGAGAAATACTTCTCAATTCTGCCAAAAAACTGTGGCCTAAACAGTAATATGGCAATGCTTGTATGATGATTGGCAAATAATTCGGTTCCCTGGGGGGAGTTAGAAAGAAAAATCTCAAAAACGCAGTAATCATTTTAACATACTGAGGTTAATCACAATTTAATGGACACTCTAAATTTCTGCAATATAGATAAAATCACAGAATACAGGAATAATGTCTTAGTCTCACAGATTGAGGCAATGATCCAATCTGAAATTTTTTACAGTGCGCATGCTTTTGCTTTTGTGAACTTCCTGAAGTATATTTGAAGTATCATTCTATATATATATATATATATATATATATATATATATATATATATATATATATATATATATATATATATATATATATATATATATATATATATATATATATATATATATATATATATATGCATTTTGGGAATGATGGAATACTGCTTCCCGATGCCTTCAAAAGTACGTCGTCACAATTTATTTGTCTAGTGGGAAGATATCTTGATGAGTATTTTGCAAAAAGAAGAGAGTAGTTTTATTTTATTTTTATTTTTTCTTTATTATTGTGACGAGTGCTGTAATTTGTTAATCTTGTATGTTAATACATATATATATATATATATATATATATATATATATATATATATATATATATATATATGTATATATATATATATATATATATATATATATATATATATATATATATATATATATATATATATATATATATATATATATATATATATATATATATATATATATATATATATATATATATATATATATATATATTTATATATATATATATATATATATATATATATATATATATATATATATATATATATATATATATATATATATATATATATATATATATATATATATATATATATATATATAATATATATATGAATATATACATAAATATAATATATATATATATATATATATATATATATATATATATATATATATATATATATATATATATATATATATATATGAATATATATATGAATATATACATAAATATATATATGAATATATACATAAATATATATATATATATATATATATATATATATATATATATATATATATATATATATATATATATATATATATATATATATATATATATATTTATGTATATATTCATATATATATTCATATATGACTGAATGTATATAACAAAATATGCTAAAGTAAGATTTGTCTACGTTTGGGGGCATTACAGAATAGCCCCCAAATGACGTTTGTTGCTATGCGTGCATCTTTAAAAAATCATATTAGTCCAAGGCTTTAAACATGACAAAGGCTGTTTCTTCTTGAAGTAATTTTTTTTTCTTTTCTTTTTAGGAAGCAAATTCAGTTAACATGTGAGGTTATCCGAAAAATATGTAAGAATTTGTGTCCTGACCAAGTATATCTTCAATATAAAGATAATTATTTGGAATGTTTGAATCACTCTGAGCCTCTTCCAAGAGAGGTTATACTGGAACAAGTAGGCTATGTTGTATTGTTAAAAACTTATGATTTTTTTTATTTATTATAATTATTATTAATATATATTTTTTTTATTTATATATAATTATTATATAATTATTATTTATTATTTTTTATAAAACTTAAAACGAACAGAAATTATTCCATATATGAAAGGGCTGTCCCCTCATCAACGCCCCGCTCTTTACGCTAAAGTTTGTATTACTTTGGAAAGTAGAGTTGTGACAAAGAGACAATCTTTAGCGTAAAGAGCAAGGCGTTGATGAGGGGACAGCCCCTTTCATATATGGAATAATTTCTCTTTGTTTTAAGTTTTAATGTTGCTTCTTACTTTCAGTTGAAAAACTTTTTATTTAATTTCTGATCGTTTTTGATATAATGTCAGATAATCTGGCTACTCTTCCACAGAAAAATCCCTCCTCCCCAAGGATTTGACAATTCAATCCTGGTAAAAATTTACCCTGGACAATTACCCTTAACATCTCCATGAGCAGGATTGAGTAGGCAATGAGAAAGCAAGACATAAGAAGAACTTCGCATAGGAATTCTGGCAAATTCCCCCAGTGTAAACTTTCCCCTGAAAAATTACCCCTTGGAAACTTCCCTCCTTGTGGAAAATCCCACCAGTTGAAAATTCCCCTGCCCCCCTCCCGAAAAATGTATGCATACTACCCAATAACAAATACTATACCCAAACAATAGGCAAATTTTGTAACTTAAAGACCTTTCTCCAGGGACTGTGGGGCGTCCTGATATCTCCAAAGGCATATTTATTTGGCCTTTCGACTATGCGGAACAAAATGGTTACCTTGAAATTTTGATCGGACGATTTCGAGAAATAAGGGGCGTGGGAGGGGGCCTGGTTGCCCTCCATTCTTTTTGTCCCTTAAAAAGGGCACTAGAACTTTTAATTTCCGCTCGAATGATCTCTTTTACAATATTCTAGGACCAGTGGCTGGTACGATCACCCCTGGCAAAAACAAATAAACTCCACATTTTTCCACATTCAAATAAAATTCCATATTTTTTCAGATAGGCGCTTGAAACCTCTAGAGTAGGTTCTCTGATACACTGAATCTGATGGTGTGATTTTCATAAAGATTTTATGACTTTTAGGGACTTTTGGTTGTTATAACTAGCAAATTACAAGAATTTTAAGATGCAAGGCTCTTAAAGTTTTCCTTAAATCTCTAGTTTTCAGTATGAGAAGGTGCTCTGAATGCGCCTTGTTGAAACATAATTACCTTTAAAGTCACGCCTGTTTATGTTTTTCATTTTTCTGCTCTTCTCCCCAAGAACAATTTTTGACGCCCCCTCCCTTCCCATTCCAAAATGGCGTGCTCATACTCTTTTAATACAGTTTGTAGATTTTCAAAATTCCTAAGCCAAAAGGAAAAGCAAAATGATATAAAAGTAGTACTATAAATATGATTATAAAGGGAACTGAAGTTAAAACCTTGATTACCAATTATGCATTATTGTAGCCTGCATTATATAACTAACAGATAAGCTGAAAGATATAAAGAAGAATGGCATGTGAAAGATCCCGTAGGCTTTGCTAAATGTTGAAGGTCATATACATAAGTAAATTACTTGGACCTAGTGGTCCCAATTGGAAGGGAGGAATATTTTTCCTCCCCCCTGGTTTCTAGATTTTAGCAGTTTGCCACCCAGTCTAAAAATGTCAAATATGGCTAAAAAATGTTTCAATTCTTACAAATTACAGGCCATATACATAAGTAAATTACTTAAAGCTAGTGGTCCAAATTGGAAGGGAGGAATATTTTTCCTCACCCCCGGTTTCTAGATTTTTACCAGTTTTCCACCCAGTCTAAAAATATAAATATGGCTAGAAAATGTTTAAATTCTTACAAATTTAGTTATCATTATTCTAGTTGTAGTCTTGTGGTGAATGCTAAAACACAAGAATATTCATGTAGAAGTCTTTCATCTGTTATCTCCTTAATATGTCAAGTTTAATATCAATATAGGGCTTGAGTAAGAAACACAAGAAGCCAGACCTCTGACTTGGGACACAAAAAATATTTACTGTTCACAAACTTAACTCCATGGTGAATTTAGTCAAATTTGCTCTTATAAGAAAGTTTAACAAGGATTTCCTGCCATTTCATCTGTTAAAATTTTGTTCTGTTAAAAGCTGCTTGGTAAAAGTTATAAAGAGGAATGGCATGTGAAAGATCCCGTAGGCTTTGCTAAATGTTGAAGGTCATATACATAAGTAAATTACTTGGACCTAGTGGTCCCAATTGGAAGGGAGGAATATTTTTCCTCCCCCCTGGTTTCTAGATTTTAGCAGTTTGCCACCCAGTCTAAAAATGTCAAATATGGCTAAAAAATGTTTCAATTCTTACAAATTACAGGCCATATACATAAGTAAATTACTTAAAGCTAGTGGTCCAAATTGGAAGGGAGGAATATTTTTCCTCACCCCCGGTTTCTAGATTTTTACCAGTTTTCCACCCAGTCTAAAAATATAAATATGGCTAGAAAATGTTTAAATTCTTAGAAATTTAGTTACCATTAGTCTAGTTGTAGTCTTGTGGTTAATGCTAAAACACAAGAATATTCATCTAGAAGTCTTTCATCTGTTATCTCCTTAATATGTCAAGTTTAATATCAATATAGGGTATGAGTAAGAAACACAAGAAGCCAGACCTCTGACTTGGGACACAAAAAATATTTAATGATCACAAACTTAACTCTATGGTGAATTTACTCAAATTTTCTTTTATAAGAAAGTTTAACAAGGATTTCCTGCCATTTCATCTGTTAAAATTTTGTTCTGTTAAAAGCTGCTTGTTAAAAGCTGAATGGTAACATTCCCTGGCAAAGCTTTTTGACTCTCACCGTTGTCTAAAAGCTTTGATATATAGGTAATTGTTATGATTTAGGTTATTCATGAAGATTGAGGTTAGGTCAAGAGACTCTTGTTGCCATTGGAAGCCATGTCAACACTTATAATGAATTTGTTTTTTATTTGTTGTAACTTTGTTTTTAGAAGTTAGAGTAACGTGTTTACCCTTCTGCACTAGTGTTCATTTTGTTTTTTTACTCTCACTTGAGTGACTAAATAATTTCTCTCTAGGGTCAGGTTATGATAAGCCTGTATTATTTGTTTGGGGATACAAGATAGAATATGATGAACGTTGCAAGAAAGTGTCATTTATGATTTTGGATATTTCAAACTTGTTTCATATTTCAAACTTGTTGTGGAGTGTGATTAAGAATACTGTTCTGTATGGCCTGTTTTTTGGCTTATAATAAAATTATTATTATTATTATACAATTATATTTATTCTGCTTGGGATGGGGACCCTCTTATAACTCTTGGTGAGAAACACAGATCTAGGTCTAAACGGGTTTAACAGGAGGAGGGCTGAATTAGGAAGATTATTACAGGTTTGTGTCTAATACTTTAGAACAAGTGTTAATGGTACAGAACAAGTGTATGGGGCCCAGAAGAATGTCCAGGATCAGTATGTATAGATTTATATTCACTGACATGCTGATTTAAAATATAATCCTGCAAGTTCTTCCTCCAGACATTCTTTGAGGAAAAGGGAGGAGTATCTAAAGTGCAATTGAGTCTTCTAAATTTCAGAAATACTAATCTTCTTCTATTCTGGCTTAGACGTAAGCCCTGTCGGTACTTATGCTTGGGAATCCCGTGATGGAAGAGCGAAAATCAAATTGATTATCTGCTCATAGCAGGACTTATGGTATTCCTGGCGTTCCTGTGTCAGCAGTCTGGGGACATTTATTGATGTCCGCTCATCAGGAATATATTCATTGTCCCATACATCCGTAACAAGTTCATGGAGCTCATATGCGGCTGGCTCAGCCAGAACTTTCAGCAGCCCAGCAAAATCCCCATCTACTCGAGGACTTTCATGGTTTTAAAGCAGTTTGATTGCCTGGACTGCTTCTACTCTAGTTGGCGGATTCATGTAACATTTTCAAAAGATTTTCTGTTGGGTTAGGTAAGAATATGGAATATTTGTTTCTGATATTAGTAACTCCCGGTTTCAGCAATTCTTGGAAGTGTTTGAACCTTTTGATACGTTCTTCCCTAATGATGAGCAGCTTCCCGTCATTCGCTTTGACTCAAGAGGGTGATAGATTGCCTCTTCTTCCCCTTACATTCTCCAAGAATCTGATAAAGCTTTCTTTTATTGTTTTGTGAGGCGCCCATCTCATTGGCCTTATTTGACCAGTAGGCCTTTCTGTCAGCTCCAGATAGTATATGACATTAATGACGCAGCGCAGTTATAAGTAGTTAATCCATATCGCCAAATTTTGTGTCCTAATGCAGAGAACCAAGGTAGCTTGGGTCCTTAGAAGAAACTTCAGGTTTGGCAATTTGTAAGCGCTTGTTTAGGTCTTTAGTCCAGCCAATTCTAGAGCATAGCTCTAGTGCCATCCAGCCTTCGTACATCAAGGCTCTTGATCCTCTTGAGAGAGTACAACGAAGGATAGTTAAATCCTCACAAAAGCCGTCCCTACCAAAAGTGCCTCCGGCGCCCTATCCATCACTCAACCAAAACCACCCGCAAGGAAACAATTTATAATCAAAGGTGAGTGATTCTATAAAGAAATTGCGCGTTGGATCCTGAAAAATCATGTTATGTACAGAACCATTTGGTTGTCATGTCTCCCGTGATTTCAAGTTTCAGAGATAAATTAGACGCAATATTTTATCTTGAACTGTATAATATCAACTAAGTCCAAAAAGAAGTCTGACTTGAAGAGAAGTCTATGCTATTCTCATATTTGTAATAGAGGCTTATTAGCCATATTTAAGCAATACAATATTATTTATTATTTACTTCAACGCAATTAAAACAAAATGTTTTTATTTAGCTGCAGCTTGTTCTTCGGGCTGGATCACCAAATGTAATGACTGACTTGTGCCAAAATGAAGAATTAATATACAAATGCGGATCACTAATTGGAGACGACGAACTATCTGTAGCAAAAGAAGCCCAGAGGCTCCTGTTTTTGCTAGTTGCAACAGATGGCGGGAGGAATTTGTTTTTTAAACCTAGCTTTTGTCATCACTTGGAAAATGTTAGCACTAGAAGTGAGGCGGTTAGACTTAGGCTCTACGAGGTAAGTCTAGCTTTCTTTCCTTGTTCCCGGTTCTCATTGAAATTAATAGAAAAGGGCGTAACTTCGGAACAAAAGCCATATTTTAGGGTAATTAAATGATAGCTATTACTTTTTGGGTAGAATGTCAAACTTCTCTTGTTTTATGTGCGATTGTGACTTAGTTTTCAGACATGAATACAAAAGCACCAAAGAGTATCTATAATCCACCTATAAAAATATGACATGCATACGAAATGGGGTTTGTTTATTTTTTCGCTTGTAAGAAAAGAAAATGACTTGTTATTTGCTGGATTCATTGCTAAACTTCCTACTACTCAGAAGAAACAGCTGAGGCAAAAGCAAATTAAGTCACAAGAAACAACGCTTTAAGTCTCTACTGAGTTATATTTCTTGTTTTTCTGTCGCTAGAAGTAATATGTTAGTAGTTCGATCATGGTAAATGCAACAGCACTGATTTGGTGAAGACATAAGCGTGTCCCATGTATTACATATTGTTTTTTTTGTCGTTCATAACATAAAAAAGATGGTTGTAGAAACTTTGGGGAGGGCCCCTTTGCTCACAAATTAAAAGCTCTAATGCCCTTTTCAAGGTTATCATTGAAAATATTGAAGATAAACTTTGTTAGTGTTATTGCAGAACATATCATTAGCTTTAAAATATATTGTTCCGTTGTCAGTGTTGACTTTAGATTAAAAATTACAAATACAAGGGCGGTTCAGAAAGTAACTTATGTTTTGAAATGAAAAATGGAATTAGGGAAGGAAAAACTTTTTGTTACATGCATTTGAAAATATCCTCTCAACCTACACACAACTAAGTATAAATCACTTTCTCAGATAGAGATATTCTTTGCAACCATACGGAAGCTCTTTGATACCCTCTCCGTTAAGTTAAACCTTGTAAGGCCTCAATGTTTTTGCTCAGGTGGAGGCGGGAGTCTTTTTTTTTCTCTTTTGTTTAACACTGAGGACGACATGGCAGAGGTCCTTGTCGAAATATTTGGTTGTTCTTCGTGTTCATGTTTTGCCACTGGTTGACAAAATCCTCGTTTTCTCACTTTTTTGATTTTATTTTTCATTTATTATTCTCTTTCCTCTCTTAGTTTCATATGTCATGTATAGCCAGGCTGGTCTTAGAATGTATTTACGTTAAGCTTAGAGGGTATCAGTAAGCTGGTCTGTGATAAGGGGCACAATTTCAAGAGAGACTATGTTGGACTGTAGGTTAGCACAGCAGTTTTCCAATGTATATTATTGAAAATGTTTACTCTTCTTAGTTTCTTTTTTAATCTGAAAAGTAAACTATATTCCAAGCAGCCACTGAGTTTTCCATAAAAAAGATATTTAACATATTTGCGTGGAAATATTGCTCCTAATTGTCTCCTCCTTTTTGATTTTTCTTTTTTCTTTTTGCTTTGTTGGTAATGTTTTATGATTTGTAGGTTTTGGGGTATAGTCCAATATTTTCCATTTGCTTATTTATCTTAGAGATTTTTTTTTGTCTTAAAGAATTTTCTTGCCCTAGATTTCAATAAAAAAGACCGATGTATACATTGGGGCAAAAGGAAAAAACAAAACAAAAAAAAACATCGACTGGCTACATAAGTAACTGAGTTGTCAAATTAACTTACTACATAAAACAGACAATACAGATAATCGACGAAGAAAATATATCACTTGTTTTTATAATACCGTCCCAAATTTTGCATACAAGTCCAGTGGAAATTGTCCGTCACGTGTCAACCCAAAATCAATCCAATCTCATCCCTTATTTCTATGACTATCTTACCTTAGTTCTGCCCTAGGAATGACATATGTATGGATGATAGATAGGCTTATCTATCAGCAAATGAAATAAGATCATTTCTATATAATCCTAAAAAGTGCTTATCCCAGATTTGACTCTCATTCACTCGGACTATCTATCTTGACTTTTTCTACAATTCGCCATGTCTTGATGCCTACTGCAAAATAATTGATTTTCAATTCCTCGGGTGCGTACTTTAGTATGTTATGAATACGGAGAATGTATTTAAGCATTGTTTAATGTGAAGTTTTTAAAATTGTCTGCTAAGAAGTTGTTTAATATTCAAAGGCCAAAAAGTCTTTTGTAGCTTTTGGGATGCAAATCTGTGTTTTTAGGAGATTTATTGATGAATGTCGATCGAGTGGATTAACATTAGCATATTAACACACTCTAAAGTGGGTTTGATCAATTTGGCATGTTAATAGGGGCTCTCATTGAATTATCACAATTTTGTATGTGCTTCATTGATGGTTTATTGAAAAGAGAATGCAACCACTTACTTTCTAATTATTGTATCAACATTGTAATTCAGTAATATTCTTCAGTAACTACAACTGTGTGAATTTTTTGGTATTTTTAATTTTCAAAATTGCATAGAAAGTGGATTCTAGGGAGTACCGAAGATTTTATTTGCAGAGGTCTCCCTAGACAATTTTCCTAGAGTTACTTGAAAAGCAAAAAGTTAAAAGAAGTAATGCTAAAAATCAAACCAAAAGCTGCAATTGTAGATTGTTATTGTGAAGTTCACTCAAACCGTTCCTAGCTATAAACTTGATTCTTTGCTACTCTCTGCTTTTCCATTTGCCTAAATAATAAGCTAGAACCAAGGTAAAGAGACATTGGTAAAGCTAAATACATGAAAAAATAGTAAAAAATCACGTCATTTCACAGATTGTATTTTTAAGGTAAATAGTAAAACGTAACTAAAATCCGTCGTTCTAGCCTCTGCTAGATTGAAAGAAAAAAAAATTAAAACCTTCAATGAGAAATTTTGCAAAAGCTGAAAATTAGCCAATGAAAGAAAAGTGTAAAATGGAAGATAAAACTTCTGTCAGGTTGTGTCTGTGAACTCTGTACTGATTTTTCACAGATTTTAAAATTTTTAAACACTGCCTAGCTGGAACGGCTTGTTTCTTGGGGTGGTAGTAGCACTGGTTACATTTAAAGTTGCAGAAGCTGTTAATTCAAAAGCAAATTTTGTTCTGGCCAACAGATTCAATGAGATCTGGATCTGGCCAACATGAGATCCGGCCAACAGATCTCAAGATCTGGGGATCGCTAAGATGAGCTCTGCGTAGAAGTTTAGTATGTAATAAAATTATTGTAAGATCAAAGTTCGATCAAATCTTGACTTTGATCTAGAACCAACTAAAAAAACTTTCTGACAAAGAATTTTTTGAAAAAAAGTAAAGAGCTATATTAAAACTTGGTACGAGTAGAAACAAACTCCTATAATGATTCAAACTAAAACGACCAGACATTGCTATTAAAGATTAACTGAAGCCCAAAACGAACTGAAATTAAAATAAATAATAGCAATAAACATAAAATTAACACATACTGATAGAGATGAATAAATAAATACTGAAATGAGTAAAAATTGAGATGAATACTCAAGTTAATTATATTTTTTTAAACATAGACGAAAAAGAAATCGCTATGATAGTCAAGATTACTGGAAAGAACCAATGAAAATAAACTGAATGTTTAGAATATAATTATATTAATTCCTGGAATCTCAGCAATTCAAGATTTTATTTAATAGTTTTTTTTTTGTTTCAAAGCTATAATTATAAAAAAAAGTTTTTAAAATACATTACGTTTTCAGTGAAGCCCAAATAAAGCAAGATGCTTTGGAAGGTTTAGGGTTATAGGTGGCAGTAGCCAAACTTTAGTTTGTTTTAAACTTGACTTTACCATTTGTTTAATTTTTACTCCTTTTAGAATTTATGGTACTGGTTAAGAAAGCGGTAAGCGTGCGATAACTGAAGTTTCGTTAATGCTAATGAAATAAAAGCAAACCTTATTGATTATGTTATAGTAAACCGAAAACTTGCAGGATCAATACAAGATATTAGGGTACATAGGAGTGCCGTTATTGATGTTAAAAGTAAAGATCACCATCTAGTAGTGTCAAGGGTTAATTTAAAGCTGAAATATCGGAAGGGTAACTATCTCCCGGGAAGTTATGATGTTGGTAGACTCCAGGATGAGAATTTGAGAGAATTTTTCCAGGAACAGTTGAAATACTAAACAGGAACAGGAACAGTTGAATACTAACCTTAAGAGTTTAAAATTTGATAATGTGGAAGATGGTTGGAATAATTTTAGAAAAATAATTTGTAAAGTTCCGGAAGGTGAATTAGGAAAAAAAGCTAGGACTGCAGCTAAGAATATTAGTGAACAAGCTTTATGTTTAATAGAAAGCAGAAAGAATTGTACAAGAATTATCTGAGTGATAGATCATATGAAAACAAAAGAAATATTGTACTGAAATGTTAACAAATTGAGAGGTAGTAGTCAATCTGGACTTGGCCCAGTTAAAGATAGAAATGGGGCCGCAATTAACGATAAGAAAAAAACTAAAGAGAGGTCGCCGAACATTTTGAGAATTTGCTTAACCAAGGTAGAGTTACAGGAAAAGATATAGAGCAAAATGAAAAAAGCTTGTGATACCTTGGATGTGAAGGAAGATTTGTTTTGTCAGGAGGAATTAGCGACAGTACTAAAAGGATTAAAAAATAATAAGGCTCCGGGTGCTGATAGGGTGTTAAATGAGTTTCTTAAACATGGTGGCTCTGAGGTTAGAAATAAGTTACTGAAGATTATGAATATTATTTTTGAAAAAGGGGAAATACCTAACGATTTTAGGAAAACCTTAATTAAGCCACTTTATAAGAAAGGAGATAAAAGTGAGTGTGGTAATTATCGAGGCATTAGTTTGGTCTCTGTAGGTAGTAAATTACTTAGTAATATGATACTTTTTAGACTGAGAGATGCTGTAGACAAAGTTTTAAGAGAAGAACAGTTCGGTTTTAGAAAAGGTGGATGTGTTGACCAAATTTTCACTCTTAGGCTAATAATTGAGAAGTGCTTGGGATTTCAAACACCTTTGTTCCTCAGTTTTATAGATTATGAGCAAGCGTTTGATTGAGTTGATAGGAGAGTTTTAGTAAAGGCTTTATCCTTGTATGGTATACCAAACAAATACATTAAAGTGATTAGTGCTATGTACGAGAATAATACTGCGTCGGTTAAATTAGGAAATGAGGTTAGCAGCTGGTTTTGCATTAAATCAGGAGTTAAGCAGGGTTGTGTTTTATCCCCCTTTATATGGATTATTTTGATGGACTTGGTCTTAAGGAGCACAGGAAAGGCAATGGGAGACCACGGACTCAAATGGGGAGAAAAAAGTCTCCTGGACTTAGATTATGCTGATGATTTAAGAATCCTAGAGTAAAATGTGAGCAAAATGAATAAAATTTTAGAGTTTTTGGGAGCTCAGGGTGGTAGATTAGGTTTGAAAATTAATGTTAAGAAGACTAAGTCACTAAGGCTAGGAATAAGTGAAGATGAAAAGCTGACGTTGGGTAGTGAAAAGATTGATCAGGTGGACAGCTTCACTTACCTTGTTAGTATTATTAGTAAAGATGGTGGGAGCAGTGAAGATGTTAAAAGTAGAATAGTCAAGGCTCAGGGTGTTTTGTCACAGTTAAAAAAAAGTTTGGAAGAATTGGAAGATAAGTCTGCAAACCAAGATTAGAATATTAGAAGCTGCAGGTGTGGGTTTTACGCCACACCTTGTTGGTGTCGAGGATTTTGATGATGTTGTTCTTCTAATATAACATTTCTTTCTTCTTCAGTCTTTGTTCTTCACTTTTTCATACTAAGTTTGTCATGCTAATGTACTTAGTTCATACTAAGTGTATCGTAGCAAGGTATCCCTACTTTTTTATTGTTAATTTTGCTTAGAAGTGAAAGATGCCTATGGGGCAACCAAGATGACAGTGGTCAAATATGGCTCTGAAGCATGGACGCTCCGAAAAGCGGATGAAGATTTGCTAGATGTTTTCCAGAGAAATTGCTTAAGGATTGTTCTGGGTACCCGGCTGACTGACCGTATTTCAAACAATATGCTATACGAAAAATGTGGTTCAATACCGGTCTCTAGGGATATAATGAAAGAAAGGTTTAGGTGGATAGGCCACGTTGTGCGGATGAAGGATGACAGATTTCCGAAGATTGTTCTTTTCGGCCAACCGTCTAGGGCTAAACGGAAAGCAGGTCTTCATCGTCTGGGGTGGGAGGACGTCATAAACAAAGATTTAATGGAAATGGGAACTTCGTGGGCGGGTGTAAAAAGGGAGGCTTTGAATAGATTGGGGTGGAGGAGGAGTGTGCGTAGCTGTGTTGGCCTCAGGCAGCTTGGTGCTGCGGTGAGTTGTTAGTAGTAGTAGTAGTAGTAGTAATGAAATAAAACAAAATAGGATGAAAATATAATAGTTTATGAACAAAATTGGGCTATATATTTGCACATTACGGGGGGGAGGGAGGTAAAGCATAGCATATATTAAATACGTAACCTAACCCAACCTAGGTACCTTTTATTCCCCCTAAACCCCAAAAACTAAAGTTTAAATATACTACAGACACCTTTATTCAATCACTATACATTGGAGACTACCCGGTTATTATCCTATCTGATCTTCAATACAATTGTCGCGCACTTACCGTTTTCTTAACCAGTACCGAATTTATTTTTAAACATGTCGTTATCTATCTAAGTTTGATGTGAATATTTTATTTTAATATATGTTTGTTTTGGGATTCATTTATTCTTTAATAGTAATTTATTGTCGTTTTAAGTTTGAATTTGTATAGGATTATGCAAATTATAAGATAAGGCCTCAACAGTAACTGGGTTTCACTCGTGCTCCTGAGGAAGGCGGTATTTAAAGAACTCTGACGGAGGACGTCTTAAAAAAAATCCAAAGAAAACATGAATACCAAAAGGAAAAGAAAACCCAATACAAATAGTACTGTATCTACCTCAGTTGTCTTTTTTATTTCCTGAGTTTTGATATATTTGTTACCTTTTCCAGTTTTGAAATTTCTGTCTAAGAAAAGCTGATGCTAATAGGTCCCTGATTTTCGATATTTCGAGAAATAGTGGCCTTGCATCACCTTGGCCTTGCGATAAAATGTTGTACGAAAATCTTTAAGATGTCCAATGTTTATAAGGAAAAAAGGAAACATAAATATGGGACATAAAGTGGCAGTTGCCGTAGTTGGAGAGATAATATCAGTTCCTGGTTTCTTACCTCAAGCTCTAAATTTTAAGGACGTTCTATTGTGATTCTAGTCAAAATTTGTGTATATAATATTTTTTTCAGCTTTTTGTCGAAATTTCCTGTTGCTCAGAAGAGTGTTTGAATTTATGTTTGGGTGCAAATCTGATCCAACCACTGTTGGCTGAGCTCTCTGGACAAGACCTTTTAGTTCAACTGAATATTTTGGAATTATTAAGAAGTTTTTCTTTGCAAAGGCACACTATGCTTTATCTAATCAGTCAAGGAATTATGGACCAAATGAACCAAGCGGTGGCGACAAGGAATGAAAATCCAACGTCTAACTTTTTAATGAGTGGTAAATATTAGAAATAATTTAATTTTCATGATTACTCTCTTATTTGGGAAATTCCTTTAAAAATAGATCCTAATACAAGTATTTTCGCTTTGGACTCGCCTGGTGCAGAATTTTGAGACTGAATCTTCTTCATACTATTTTCTCGTAACACTTTCGTAATACCGCTCTCTAGGGATATAATGAAAGAAAGGTTGAGGTGGCTAGGGCACGTTGCGCGGATGAAGGATGACAGATTGCCGAAGATTGTTCTTTTCGGCCAACCGTCTAGGGCTAAACGGAAAGCAGGTCTTCATCGTCTGGGGTGGGATGGCGTCATAAAGAAAGATTTAATGGAAAGGGATATAATGAAAGAATGGTTAAGATGGCTAGGCCACGTTTTACAGATGAAGGATGAGAGGTTGCCAAAAATTGCGCTTTTCGGCTATCCATGTGGGACCAAACGAAAAGCAGGTTGACGTAGGTCGCTACGGTCTCTCTGTTGCTTCTCTTTTAACCGTAGGTTTTGTTTACGATTCGATGTGATTATTCCCGTCGTTTATTTTCTACCGCATATTTCTTATCCATTATTTTTAATATGTGATTCGTTGTGATGCTTGTTGCCGCATATCTTCTAGCTGTAGCTCTTGTTGTGCTTCATTTTATTTCTTAATTACCTCAGACATTTTTTCCCAGCCCTTTGCTTTAGCTGTTCGCATTCGTTTAAAAGCTTGTGTAATTTTGCATGACGTCGTAGATACCAACAAAAAATCTTCTTTTCCAGCACTCCCCCAGTGGTCTATTTTTGATTTATTTACGTTTATATATAGTTCACTAACAACCAGGTATGACCCCATGGTCCATTAGACATTAGCATAATCATTGTGTTTTACTCTAGTTTTAAGCCATGAGGTATCAAATCAGCAATCTCAATTGAATTAAGAAACTAAGGTGTGAATTCAATTATGCATAAATTGGAAATGAATATGTGTTGCCTGATTTGTGTTGGATGTGATGCTGATCGGTGGTATTCATTTATTGTTCGTTGTTAGTTACAGAATCTATGTGTATTTTTCCTTTTCAAGGTATTACAAAGCTATTTGGAGTTGTTGCTCACCTGGAACCGAAAGCTGTTCTTCAAAAATATCCTGCTTTTACAAGTTTTCTATTTGACACCATTACCAGTCGTGACGCTAATTATCTGTCTATATCAATGGAAACCTTTGGATTCATAGGCGAAACATTAGAGGGAAAAGTTGCCCTCTCTGAACTTGGTGAGTAGCATGACTTTATTATATCTATTAATAGTAAGCGTCACGGTCGGGTAATAGTTCATCACCTTATTCCTAGGCTTCTGCCTAGGAATTAAAAGTCATTCAGCTTTCCACAGTTGGAAAAATGACCATTTGAGACCTGCATTATGCAGAGTTGCCATCCAAATTATTCGTTATTTTGAATAAGTATTTTATTTCCTCCCTAAAAATATGTGTCCATGTATTGTTTTTTTTTCTTTTTGTTATTTTTGCTGCTTAGAAAGAGTTTTTCTTAAATTTTTAGCCTTTAGGCCTATAAATACTTTTGTGTTCAAATGTAAAAGAAGTCACATTTGAAATCAACTCAAACTGATTCAATAATTCAACGGTCTTTTAAAAGATCTTAGCTAGATCTTTAACATAAAGTACGGTTTTCAATTGTGTTTTGTTGTGTTTTATGGGATCCCTGAAGGTAATAATTAAATGTAAATTTTTTTTGTTTGTTCTTGCGTCTAAATCGTGTTTTTTCAATTTTTGCTGTATGTCTGTTTTCTATTGCATTTTTATGTTTATTGAATTACTGCTTTAACGACCTAGCCTCTAACTTTCCAGGTTTTTCTAAAATTAGCTCTTATATATACTGAATTAGAACTTGCCTTATTTTTCCTATTGGATTTGTTTTTTCAGTACGCGACTTAGAAATATTCGAAAAGTTGTCATATCCCCAAAATTCTGGAATTGATGTATATCATGAGCAAATTTTTTCAGAAAACTGATACATTGGTTTGCAAATCAAGCTAAATAATAAAGTCGTTTTGTCTTGTTTTCTAAGTTTATTTTCTTGCAACGGGCCAATTTTCTAGTAACACTACTAAGAAAGGAGCAAAGGGTAAGCTCCAATTTCCATACCTAAGAAAGATCTATTAAAGTTTAGTAGGGTCATGTGTGATGCCGCTCCTCCGCCTGGCTCTCAAAATTTCAAAATTGAGTAAAAAATTCCACCGAAACCACGAGCAAAAATGATCAAAGACATAGATTGCAGAACTTTTGGACACGTATGAAAATGCTCCTATTAGGATCTGTTAATTTTTTTCTGCTTATTAGTTTAAGAAGATACAGTAAGATAAAATATTCCAAGAAGATATAGTAGTATACCGCACTTCGTTCCAAATGTTTATAGTACGCGTTGCCCTTTATGGCCGGAGAAGGTCAAGAAGAAGATGGTTTTGGGACTACTGTTGATGGTGGGGTATGGGGAGCTGAATCATTATTAAAATCTAAAGAGTAAAAATGTGTTATCTCTTTATGTGCCTCCAAATAAGGCAAAGGTATAAATAAGCACGTTTGGCCCTCTCCGGTAGAAAACAGTAAAAAGAGTGGGTGGAGGGGGGTGTTGTACGGGGTAATAATACCTCGGGCTTTGTTTAAAGTGACTATATTGCGCGTTTATGTAATTTTGTTAGTTCGTGTAAACGTTTAAATGTGTTAATATTTTAAGCTTGTTCGATGTTTAAATATGTATTAAACGTTAAAAATATAACAGTGTTTAACCGTGTTTAACCGTGTTAAACCGTATTTTTAACTGGTTTAGTGTATTAAAAAATGAGTAGCAGAACTTATTTAGAAATTGTTTAGAAGTTTTTTTTAACAGCTTTTGTAAGATCCCCTCTAGCTCATTAGTTATGACCTTCCCCTTGCTACGTTTTCTCCTCGCTTACCTTCCCCTAGCTACGTTTTCATCTCGAACCTGGAGGAATTTTTTTATTTTTTTTTTACATCTTACATTTAAACGCGTAACATTGTGCTTTTGTGGTAAGAAATGGGAAAGGTGCGCGAAAGGATCAAGAGGGCTAAGATGGATTTTTTTTGGCGGGGGGGGGGGGTTATTTTGTGGTAGAGGGATCAGGAAGAACAAAAAAATTAGAGTTGAGATACAAAAAATTATTACCATATTCGTCAATCGAGTCTGAAGTCACCTTTTTCCATGATTAATTAAAAAAAAACTTTCCGAAAAAGAAGGCTTAAAGAAAAGTAAAGGCAATATTAAACTTATCAGATGAAATAGAAATCTACAATATCTCAAACTCAAGACGACCAGAAATTACTACTAAAGGATAAATGAAACCCAAAACGAACAGAAATTAAATGAACAATCATGACAAAGAACATACAGCAGGTACTATTATAAATGAGTAAATAAATCTTAAAGCGAGTAAAGCTTCAATTGAATATCTAAATCAAGCTTAAAATGAACAAAAATATTTTGCTATTGAAGTATAAATGAAACCCAAAACGAACAGAAACTTAATAAACAATCATAGCAAACATACATGCAATAAGTACTAATATATAAATGAATAAATAAATCTTAAAACGATTAAAACTTACATTGAATATGAAAATCAAGCTTAAAACGAACATAAAAATCACTACAAATAAGAGTTCCATAACTGTAAATGTCTAAGACCTTCTGCGTCATGATTGTTTATTTGCTATGATTGCTTATTTAATTTTTGTTCGTTTTTGGTTTCATTTATACTTCAATAGCAAACTATTTTTGTTCGTTTGGTGTGGTATGGCAAAAAAAAATATTAAAAAACAAACTTGGACAAAACCGAAGTGTTGCTCCGGTGTCTAAATTAGATTATATAGGGTAATTCAGGACAAACATAATTTATTATGAATATTAAACAAAAAGACAAGTTTTCTCAACTAAAAGTAAGGAGCAACATTAAAACGAACAGAAATTATT
The DNA here is from genome assembly GCF_049724085.1 of Artemia sp. Qi Xiang Cuo. NCBI lineage: Eukaryota > Metazoa > Arthropoda > Branchiopoda > Anostraca > Artemiidae > Artemia > Artemia sp. Qi Xiang Cuo. Next base: position 29,898,418 of record NC_142808.1, on the reverse strand, counting down.
ACATATGAAGGGGTTCCCCCCTCGTCAATACCTCGCTCGCTCCTTACGCTAGAGTTCGAATTTTGTTGCAATTCTTTAAGGATGACCCCTGAATCACAAAGGCCGTTTAATTAGAATAAAGAGCTCTTTTGACAGTACTAAAAAACTTTAGCGTAATAAGTGAGGTATTGACGAGTGGGCGAACCCCCTCATATGCGAAATAATTTCTGTTCGTTGCTCCTTACTTTCAGTTGAAAAAACTCGTTTTACTATTTAATTTTTGATCATTTTTTAAATAATGCTGGGAAATCCGACTTCCCCTACATGGAAAATTTTCTTCCCCTATGAAAAATTCCTGCCATGGAAAGATCCTCCCACTTAACCCCCTCTCTCCGACCCCCCACCCCACCAGAAAAAATCCCCCTGAAAACGTCTGTATACTTCCCAATAACCAATAATATATGTAAACAATGGGCAAAGTTCATAAATTGCAGCCTTTCCCTTGGGACTCTAGGGATTAAGTCGTCCCCAAAGACATAGTTATTAGTTTTTTTTTACTATGCTGAACAAAATGGCTGTCTCTAAATTTCTATCCGGTGACTTTGAGGGTGGACGGGAGGCTAGTTGCCCTCCAATTTTTTGGTCACTTTATAAGGGCACCAGAACTTTTAAATTTCCGTTCTAATGAGCCCTCTCGTGACATTCTAGGACACTTGGTTGATACGATCATCCGTGGGAAGAAAACAAAAAACAAAAAAAACGTGATGTTTCTTCTGGCAAAAAAATATAAAATTCCACATTTTTGCAGATAGGAGCTTGAAACCTATACGGCAGGATTCTCTGATACGCTGAATCTGATGGTGTGATTTTCATTAAGAATGTGTGAGTTTTAGGGGGTGTTCTCCCCTTTTTTGAAAATAAGGCAAATATTCTCAGGCTCGTAACTTTTGATGGGTATGACCAAACTTGACGAAACTTATATATTTGCAATCAGCATACAAATTGAATTCATTTGGTATATCCATTGGTATCAAAATTCCGTTTATTAGAGTTTCGGTTACTATTGAGCCAGGTCGCTCCTTACTTACAGTTCGTTACCACTAACTGTTTGAAATGGTGGGAACCTAAAACAGGCATTTAGTACAATATAAAAAACCAAATGTCGGTTTCAGTTCCCATTTGATGACGAAATATTTGTTTCTGCGGCAAAATTAAAGAAGACTAAAAGAGAGAAAAAAGATGCAAAGCGGAGCTACAGTAAAGAAATGCAGTCAAAGATAGTGGACGCTAGAGTCCAATTCAGATTTAATGATGATTTAATGTGCGCGATTGGAAAATTTGAGAAAAGTAGAGATGAAAAGAGAAGTGCAAAAAAGGGACAAAATTTGGGGATTCAGCCTGCAGTGGCGAGAAATAAAAAATTGGATGGGCTGTGTATAGCTAACATAAATGGTGGGGGGGGGAAAGAGGTCCAAGACCCATTGGGAATAAAACAAGATGATGACGAAAAAGAGATGAAAGACATAAAACTGGTTGGAAAAAAGCTGGGAGACATTGACTGTCGAGTCGGAATGAAAAAACTTGGGAAGGAATCTGAGATTAGTATTGTCAACTCAAAAGATATGTTGATCCTTTATGAGGGGGAAAAATCTTTTTGGGAAGATCCCGTGCGGGAAGTCACGAAAGATAGCCCTTTTCCTCAATGCACAACTGGCGGACAAATTGTGATCTCTTTACCGAGATTTTGCCTCTCTGATCTGGATTCCTTGGGGGATACTCGCTCCCAGTCACTTCATACTTCACCCAAACCTTTGTCCAGTAACCCTATTCATGGTTGTTATTCTTCATGGGAAACGACAATTATTTCCGGCAAATTGTATTCAGTGGGATATATATCCAAATTTCATCTTCAATTAGCATCAACGCATGTTCTTCATTTGATTATTCCAGGGGAGGGAACCCAGAGTGAACTGAATAGTGATTCGCTCAAACTTTTAGCTGATTTCTCAGTACCCTTGTCGTTTTTACAGACCTGTGTATTTTTGGCCATGGATTACTTCAAAGTATGGCAAGAGCCAATTCACATTCTAATTGAGATGTGGCGTTATTTCCCTGACGGAAACTTAGAGGGTTGATCAACCAATTTTTCATGATGCCTGCTATCGTCAACTGGGCCAGAAACAGATTCTCTGCTCCTCTCAAATGTAAATTCGTGAGAGCGAGAAAATTTGAATTTTTTGATTGTGCTCAGCACGATCATGTCCTGCGAATCTTGGGGACTTCAACTTTCAAAACCTAATGCGGATGCCATATGATAGAGACCATGGTGGTTCTACGGCAGAGACGTGTGGATAACGACATATCCCGAGCCAAACGGTGGAAGTATAAGCACTCGTGGAAGAAAGAAGACAAATGGATGTTTTTAAATTTGAAATTCAGTGTTATGTTTGTAAGGGCGGACCAGCGTGGCGCATGGGTGGTCATTTATCTTACGGGGAGATGTGTTGGGGTTTCACCCCTTGTTTCTTTTCTTTTCAGATAAATGACCTATTTTCTTTTCTGTAATTATATTTACCTACAGGACCATTTTAACAATAAACTGAACTACCGTTGCTAAGCAAGATTCTTCTACAATAAGTAAGCTTTGAAGTTGCATTTTTTCTTGGTCTTCCAGGTCTAGGCCATTGCAAGACAAAATTACGCAACAGTAGAATGGATTTTGGATGGTGATTTAGAGGATTGGCCAGGGCCAAGCGAAGGTCCACCCCTATGCAAAGTTTGTTGTACAGAACCAATATTATTTAGTTAGTCTAGATTGAGACCCCGTTTGGGGGAGTCTGTGTTTTTCAGAGTTGATATATGTGTGTGACTTTTTTTGGAAGATTACAAGTAGGCTATTTTCTACAGCTGTGTAGACATTTTTTTCTAGAAACCAAGACAGGGTAGGAAAAGAGTTGCACTAAATACCGTCATTATTAAATTGACAGGGGGGTTCGTTTACCTTCCAAGGAGACAGCTCAAGATTTTTAGTGGTGACCCGAGGTGGGTTTACCGTGGGCTCTAGAGGTTGGCCATCTGACCGTTCAATCACGTTATCGTGCCCTGGGGCAGGGTATATCGCCAATTCGGTATTAACAAACCCTATTTTTACAGAACCGTTGTGGTAAGCGCGGGCATCCCATTATAATATTTGGTGCCATCATGGGCTATCCCCTCCAGTAAGTGGTGTAGCACCATTTTTGCACCGATAAGTGGTGACACCCGTACCTTACCAAACGAATAATTCCGAGTCCTTCCGTTACCTTTACTGTACTCCTTAGAACAAAGTCCATCGATCGGATCCATATAAATGGGGATAGGCTCTGAATGAACCAGGCAACCTAGATCCTAAAGCAATAATTTTGGCCTGTCCTATGCTGGTCCGGCTTGTTTAAATTTGACAGTGTCGGCAAGAAAATTTAAATAATAACACTAATACTATTATATGTACTGAAATCAAAACTATTTTAAAATCACGAGATTAACCTCCCACAGCGATATATACTTAAGGCATACCACCATGCCACTAAATATTATAAAATTATACAGGTTAACAATATTTATATAGTTGTGGCTTCAACGACGCTTAACATTGCTACATCTATACTAAAACTTTTCCTCGAACCTCCTGTCTTGAAATAAGCAAATTGAATTGCTAGGTGGTTCTGCTCTTGAAGCGGCACACATCAAGTAGCCCTTAGAGGTCAATTATTAGGCTTCTTGACGGGTCCGATTAATTTTTTTGGCTTCAAATTTAGGTTCTCTCTCACTAGTGGGTCGTGGGGGATACCTAGGGACTGAATGAACTCTGATCAATGTCGTCACTTAAAACAGCTGCCTATAATTATCCATTCTATATGAATGTCGGGGATGAAATACAGGAAAGACGCACCACTCAATACTAATTCTACACTAACGCAGGCTTGATTAATGATTTTAAATACCATTAAACATAAACATTGATGAAAATTTTACATAATTGTTTTTTAATATATACTTATTCGTCTGATCATCTTTCGAAAATGTTCAATTTTCCGCTTCCTGATTGCGATTGATCATGCTAATCATTTACGTGCTTTAGGAAACCAAATGGACGAATTATTTTCTGTTTTTGGAAGTATTTTACGGAGCTCACCTAATGAAACAAGAATTAGATGTATCAATTTCCTTACAAAATTATTTGATTTAAAGGTAAGAATAGCTTATGTGAACGTAATTATGACTGAGTCACCTCTGATCAGTGGGTTGCTTTATTAAGGCACATAAAAAAACGGATGCTGAGATCCTTGAAAAAAGGAGGTTGGCCTTATATTTATTCTTCGGGCAAAAAGCTAGATAAGACCTTGGCATTTCCCTTTTCGCTACTTTCAATACAGGTACCAGTTTTCCAGCCGAGTTTTTCCCAAAACGCAAAAAAAAACAACAAAAAACAGGCAAATACAGTATTGGGAACAATATTACCTAAGAACCATCCCAGTCACCGAAAGGCAGGAACGAGAACGATGAAAGACATTAACAGTCAATACAATGCCTTTTGTAGTTGAAAACGTTATTTTGGTTTAGCACATCAGTCGTGGATGAAAACCCGCTAATATTTTCACGACTTTTGCCGAAACTTTTAGCCGAATAAACGAGCAAAAGTTATGTAACCGTCTTTTAAATGTAAAGTTTAGGAATCTAAAATAAATTGTGGAAAAACTGATTTTGACATATTAAAACAGTATCTAGAAATCAGTATTCCTTCATTGTAAATTTTGAAGATTGTTAAAGGAATAAAAATCAAATATTATACTTTTCGGTGTTATGTTTGAGAAGGTGGAAATTTGGCTATTAAAATAATATTTCTTGGTAATTATTGGGTTAACCTAAGGGTATTTGGCACAAGGTTAGCTAAGTCTTGATTTGTTGTTTCATTTATGCTACTGATAAAAATTGTTATACACTGCTAAAAAAAAGTTAATGATGTACCGATTCATGGACTTTCACTATCATTTCATTATGAAGTTACTATTTTTACTTAACAGAGCTCTAAATCGACAGTCGTGCATAGAGGCCTAGGATTTATGACGTTGGGCTCTTAGACATACTAAAATGTAGAAAAATGATTTTCAAGGTGCTATCGCATATATATATATATATATATATATATATATATATATATATATATATATATATATATATATATATATATATATATATATATATATATATATATATATATATATATATGTGTGTATGTATGTATTGAATTCGTGTCCCCAGATCTCAGAAAATCCCTTTTGAAATTCCTTATTTCGAATCCCGATAGCAGCTGAAAAAATGAATAAGCAACACAGACTCACTTTAGCTTTTGAACTGTGTTTATGAAGACTGAATAACTAGTAATTCGGATTTAATTGATTATTCTGCAAGGGTGAGCAGGTAAAACTAGTTGCGTAAATTTGTTTTTGTCTTTTGTAAGTTCAGCTAATTATGTTACTTGTGAAGGGTGCTTTGTGCGAAAGAATCTGCCTGACGGATTATTAATGCTTCGAGAGTTTGAGCTGCAAAAACACAATAACTAATTTTGAATTTTACGAGGGTCAGCAGGTGAAATTGTTTGCGCAATTGACTTTTTCTGAAAATGAAATCGACTATATTATCTGCTAAAGGTGAATTGTATGAAAGAACTCTTCTGACAAATTATTAACGCTTTGCGAATTTTGGACTTGTGAATGATTTACATCATTAGTAGCATTGACCCATTAGGTGCGTTCGTTTATGCCATCCGTTGCTCTTAGTTCTATTAAGATATCCTCGGTTTTGCTCTTATATTGCGTTTTTTCGCTGTTCTAAAAACGTCGTTTTAACTGAAAAAAACACCTTATAAGCCTTAGCCAGGAAGACTTTTGAGCACAGATAGAATTTCAATCAGCCAGATAGTATTTCAGCTGCATCGAAAATGGAAAGGATACTTCTGGATGCATCAAAGACAACCAAATGCAACCAAAGACAAAAATCATACAACCAAAGATAATCCCATGCATGAGATGTACAAAATTTAACAAATGAATGTACTGGCTGGTTTTTGGTTCTTGCATGGTTTTCTTGGCGCTCAAAACTAAAACTAAAGTAGTGAAACGGAGTATGATGTTCAGTTCGTCATTTTAAAGAACAACGAACTAAGGACGACATTTCGAAGAACGGCGTATAAGCGCAAAGTTAAACCGAGGTTTTACAAATGAATAGCTTATTAATAATGCCGGGGATGGGATTTTGATAGAACAGCGAAAACGAACGCAGCAATTGAATGCATCGCAAACATGTGAGTGCAACAAAACCGGTGATTTAGTCTTTTATCTCCAACCTTAAAAAAACGGAACAACTCTAGCAATCTTTATAAAATAGGGGAAAATACCAAATTTTAGGCACATATTAAATAAAATCAAAATCTGGTGACGTATTTCCGAGAAAAAATGCACTGCGGCTGCGCTGCATCCTGGGAGAAGTTTTCAAAAATAAAAACTAGAAAGACATTTGAATCAATGATGCAGCTGCGTGGTATCTTTTGTCGTGATATTTTAGATTTTCTTTTTAGTTTTTAGCTTTAATTTTAACTTTTTAAACTTAATTTAGGTTTCCTTTAATGTGATAGCCCTTCCGCCTTTTTGTAATTTTTCATGAATTCGCGTTTGCTATTTTAAATATTGTAAAGTTTTACTTCGTTTTTCAATTTGTTTCAGAAACACATAACTAGTCTAGAGATTTATGATTAATCAGCCGTTGGAAATAGCTAAGATTAAAATGATTAACTTTGTCGTAAATCTTAATTTTTTTCAATTAATAATTGTTTCCAGAAAATAATAACCACTTGATATTATACTTATTTTCCGTTTCCTGTATTTGATGCAAATATGTTTTTTTTTTCTTTTCCGTAAATTGTTGTTTCGTTTGACTTGTTGGAGGTTTTTTTTGCAATTTTATGCTGCTATATTTTACACTCTTCAATTTTGTTTAAAAAAAAAAGAAATCAGCTACTCCTTGAAAGCTTTGATTAGTGCGAGCAAACCGTAAATTAAGTTGTTATAACCTTTGAACATCAATTTCAGCTTGCTGACGTCTGTTTTAACATTTGCAAACACGGCCAACTTCCAGAGCTATTTAGGCCTCCTATAAAAGATGTTCAGGATGTTTTTCTTCGTAAAGAATTGATGTATTTCGTTTCTAAGCTTAAAAGAATGCATTGGCGCTTTTCGCCTGCCGATCCGTTGAAATTTAGCCTAATACGGCTAGTCATTATGCTTAGATTTAATTGGTTTGACAAACTATTCAAACGGTGATGATTAAGTACGTGTAAACGGTTCATAATAACATGTTTTACACTTAATTATTGTTGACGGGTAATGCAATGCCAAAAATTGGCAATGATGTTCTTGAATATTGAAAAGTTTTCGTAGTTTGCCCTTCGTACCGATGTTTGGACGAGAAATGTCTCTTTACTTTGCTTTATCCTTTTTCTTTACTCTGGGACTAAAACTCAAAAAAAGAGAAAAGATGACAAAAGATCAATGGAGGCTGTAAAATTTAACCTTATAGCTGGGGAGTTTCACAGTTCATTTATTTTTCGGCTATTTACTAGGGTCAAATTGAGTCAAACGATTTTCTTCAATTAATGGAATCCTGGTTCAAGAAACTGGAAAGAAAGCCTTTTGAAACTATTATCAATATTTGTAAGCAGCCCTTTCAAGAGCTTCGTCAACCAGCTTTAAAACTCCTCAGTGTCCTGATAGAGCAGCCTTGGTGTCAACATCTCGCGAACTCGCAGCCTGGTGCGTATCTAATCTTACGACTTCTCTGCTTTCATTCCAATCTTTTTGCGATTTCTTTTTGTCGCAACATTTGAGGTGCTATTAGTCTTAACGATTGTATAATTACCAGCTACATTAATGATTATTACATATTGTAGAATACATTCTCCTTGTATAACGTTACCACGTAATGAAGTGGTAACGTTATACGTAACGTGTAACGTAACCTCATTCTTGTCCTCGGCAAGTGGAATGTCAGTAAATGGAAAAATCAAAAGCATGCACCTCGCGGCCATTACCAGCACTGAAGCTAGATATAGTGAACAATACACATGTCTAGACAGTATGATGAAACTAAAAAACATCTGTTACCAAGGTTCTCGGTGCGTATAAAAGGTCCTCCCATTTCCGTTGGTTAAGTAGTTCATTGTATATTTCTCAGTAGCTCGAGCAACTTTGAAAAAATGGTGCGAACCTGTATTCTTTATGACTTCGAAAGCAAAAATAAAGGGAGCGAGTCGGCGAAGTGGTTCGCTACTGGCCCATCTCACGGGTATTGCTTATGACTTGACTGAGTGGCGGATCCAGGATTTCTGAAAGGGGAGTTTGGATTAAATTTTGGCAAATACGGAAATTTCCAAGTTCATTGTCAGTTTTTGATCAAACTTTGTTTTGTCCGGGGCATGTTTGGAGCCAGAGAGAGAGGAGGGGCGGGGGTATGGCCCATCACTAGATCCACCAATGACCTTGCTTGCATAATTTGCTCTAGCTTAATTATTAAGCTTTAATATGTCAAAGCAAAAGACTTTTGCATATGCCAAAACAAATGATTTTAGTCATGCGCAATCCTAGGATTTTCTAAAAATATCTTTTGAAGAATCCGCGCTTATTAGCAATGACCTGGGCATAAAGCAGGTAGTTCGAGAAGCAATTGAAATCAGACTTAAGATTAATAATAATATTTCCTTAAATAGGGACTTGGGGAAATATTCACTAAATGCTCTATACATAAATTTAATTAGAAACGGTCTTACAAGATATTTAAAAGAAACTAGTAGATGTTAACACAGAACCAGTCACAAAAACACCTTTGAAGTTACCTGCAAAAAAGGTAAGATTAGCAATAAAAACGTGTTTTTAATTATTCTTCTCTCATTTCAATGAATCGCCTTGTTTTACCTCACTTTCTTTATCAGTCCTGGTTGAAGTTCGCTGAAGTAAGGATACTTGGACTGTTTAAAAAAAAATCATTTTAGTTTTATTGGTCGCAAGTTGTTGCAAATCTTTCTTCTTTCATATATTTTTGTTTTGCAGAGGACGGCCCTTGGATATAGGGCCGAAATATTCATCCATTCAAATTAGAATTCCGCTGTTTTACGAAAAGAATTCCCTATTCTTCTTCTTTTTTTGATGTTTGTGACGGAAAGGCAGTGTGATCTTCGTCGCTATTTTCTTTTTTGTAGAACGGGAGGGGTTGAGTTTTTTTATTCTTTACATTCAGTTGTCGTTTTGGCAGTAATGGCATAATTAGCTTCGCTTTCTAAGAAAATTGACCTCGCATAGGCTTTGAGCGGTAGCTAACAGAATTTTATAATGCCCCTTTCTGCTTTTGAATATTTTTCTCTAATCCACGTGTAGAGCTGGCACCGTTATTTGGCATTTCAAGGATTTACAACAGTTCTCAGTTTTAAGGATTTAAATCCTCTTGCTTTACCCACAAGGTGCGTAGAAAGAATAAAGTTTTGTTGCTAACGCTATGAAAGATCCTCATGACCTCCAGAGAAAGTTGTGCAATTGGCCTAATTTTTTTCCTAGTCATTGATAAATATAATATTGCCACTTCTATTTTTTTATAAGAGTAGGGTTTTCTATCATTCCAAAAGTGGGATTTCGTGCGACAATGAATTTTGTTTCAAAGCGAGAAGGAAATTCATGGACAATGACCATCTGGGGTCCTCGTGTTATTTTTTCCTTTAAACCTACCTTCTCTCCTATCAGAGATGTCATACTAAAAATTAATAGTTTTCTTCTTTCTACCAAAGACGCATGAGAGATAAATTTAAAGACAAACACACATTTTAGTGGTAGATCCAAAATTTTACGGGGCTTTAGGCTAAAAAGTCCTGTCCTAGAATATTCATCCAGTTTGTTTACCAGCAAATAAATAAAATGGTATTTCTTGCTGCTGAGTTATAATCTTAGACCTTTTACGGCCCAATTTCTAAAATATTTCTATAATGCACTTCCTAATCAAATGTCATCACGTTATGGTATTGTTTAAATAAAACTTATTTTTACTTTGATTATGCTTATATATTCATTCGTTGTTTTCTTCCCATCCTCAAACCGATGTTATCTTTACCTTTTGCATTATTACAGCCAGACCAATTATCTTCCTTTTTCTTTTTTATCTCTTCAACGTTGCATTCTTCCTTATCCCCTAGACGCTCGATTTGTCTTATTGTTTTTCCTGTCCTCCAGGTTGTGAATATCGATGCCACAAGCGCGCTACCCATGAAAAAATCTAATATCGCTTATTTTTCTCTGGTTTAAATATTCTCCGGAGTAGCTGCATCATGGTCCGGCTTTGTCTACTGGTTGAGATAGGAGACGATCGTACTATCTAAATATGTGTTTTGTGATGTAGTGTCACCAATCCCCAAGTAGCTGAGTTAACTAGAGCCAACCAAAGCAGTATCTTGAAGGCAGTACAACCCTAGTTATCTCTTTGTCCCTAATGACAGTAATGTGAATGCATTTACTGGTATCTTCTTATTCTTTGGGTCCTTCTCAAGTAAGACACACCGTGACACGTTTTTACTAATAAAAACAGGAAAAAGCCTATGGCTTTTTCATAATTGGAATAGTAAGACACGACCTGGCTATAACCTTCGATTATGACGTCATTGGTCAATCTTTAACATGAAAAATGCAGTTTTCGTAAAAAATTGATTATATTTAAAAAAAAACTTGTTTTAATTACAAAAGGTTTTGAACCCATTAATTTTCTTTAAAATTAGCCATTGAACAACTCTTTACGATTTTCCACTGCCAAGCTATCTTTGAAAAAAAAGAAAAAAAAAAGATGCCGTTTAAGCAGAATGCTGTAGTAGCTGCCACTTTTCTTGACTTTAAAGCCAATATATTTCCCTTGCTGTTCAAGCCAAGAGACAGAAATTGTCCTATTTAGGGGTTTCGGACTAGGCAGTTTTAATGGTGTACTTTTTATTTTGATCTTACTCAATTTTTAGGAGTTATGGGCTATTATATTTCTTAACATTGGACGTGATCGTCTCTTACTAGGTTGCCAGCTACTGCTGCAACCCGGATAATATATAAAATTTAAAAAATTGAAACCTCGTTTTTAAAATGAACTAAAAAGTGAAAAATATTTTTTTTCTTGAGAATCGCACTTTAAGTGAAAAAAAGGGACGCAAAATGAACTGGGCCGTACTTAGATTAATCAAATTTATCTGAGATGTAAATACGTAAATGAAAAAAGTCGGTGACTTGAGGAAAACGAGTTAAAAAGATGAAGTTACGTAAAGCCCAATTCTTTTGGCGTCCCCCGTTTTCTCGTATATTCATAGGTTCTCGAAAAAAAATTCTACTTTTTAGCTTATTTTGAAAGCGTATTCTGTTTAATTCTATATTTTCTATTTTTGACTTTATAGTCTTCTGACCTTATTGTCATGAAATTGTGTTTATTCGTATGCAACAATGTATATGTGTCATATTTCTAACTACTATGTCCTCTCGGTTTCCAATTGGAACCAGTTTGATTTTGAGTTCTATTTTGAGTTCCAGGTCAAACCAGCCTGAAAGTAGGACACATCTAGACCCAACACAGACAAACATGAATATATTAACAAACACAAACGTAGACAAACCAATGACGAACAATAGAACCTGAAAGAAGAGAGACTAAACCAAAATAACTATCTATAATCTTTTGTTTCAAGGCCGGTAATTCTGCATTCTTCCCATTTTTTATTTGATCCTCGTTGCAAGGTATCTTTCCTGTAGACTTCCCTGTTTAAGAAAAGACATGTCCTATCTATGATTCGAACCTAAATTACTACGGTCACAGACAACTTTTCTTACCGCTACTGTATCAAATCTTTTATAATAATGTTTGTCTTGTGCTTTTTACTGTGCCCAATCATCGGTTTTCTGTTAGTTTAGTAATAATTCTGAATTAAAGGATAAAAAGTTTGAAGAAATGTTTTGTTCTTGCACTGTCATCAGAAGTGGTCGAAAAATGGCTCACAAATTTGACGTGTAATTGTTACAAACAAACAAAAAAGCTGTTGAGTTGAGAAAAACGAGTTAATAATTATAACTTAATAATAGAAAAAAACAAAGAAAAAGGTAGAGATATGCTGTTGTTTTTTGTTTTTGGTATTTCCTATTTTCCTACAAGTCAATTTTTTCAATAGTTTTACAAATTAATTCTCCAGGAAATCTATTTTGAATTAAAATATCTTCGATGAAAATTAAATTACTCCGTATAATTTTGGCATATTAGTTTCAGAATCCTATAAAATAGTTAATTAATGAGTTGGTAGAACCTGAATTGTCAATAAAAGCCCAGCAATATTGTTAGGGTGTCATATTAGAACTCAACTGTGTAAAAAAACGGAGGGGCTGGGCCCTGGGTCTGCAACCCACACCTGGGACCTCGAGGCCAGCCCCCGGAGAAAATATCATTGGAATTGAAACATCAGTATTGAGCCTTATGCTGGACCCCCTTTTGATGACGACTACTGCGCTGTCAAGGTCAAGGCTTATGAATGCAGAACACCACTTTAAATTTGGTTTTTGGAATATCCGCCCTATGTCTCAAGCCTCAAAGACGGAACAAGTTCTTAAAACAATGCAAGATTTCTCCTTTATGGAGCCAGAAAATGGCGCCTGAACCAGGAACTAGAGAGAAAAATACTCGCTTTCTATGTCTAAGATGAATCCTCAACATCTATGGAGAATCTTACACTACTCAATGAAGTGCCTCATCGACAGCACAAACGATCGCGCTGCAGAGGCAAACCCAGAAACACCATGTGAAAAACATCAGGCCGATCTGGATAACCTGTACACGTAAAATCGAACCTCAGTAGGAGGACATTCTGGCAGCAGCAAACCATTGGCAGGATTGGCGGCTCCTTGATGGCCTGGGTGCCTCTAGTGGCACAGATTGATCTAGGCCTTTTTTTGTCACCCCACTGGAGTTTATTTTGAACTTGCACGAAAGAGCAACTATTGTTTTTCAGTATTATGAGCTTCTGTTTTTTTGTTTTTTTTCGTTTGTGTTGCGTTTTTTCATCTCTTTATGTTGTTTTCTTGTATGTTTTAGCTTTTAGTCTTGTTGCTCTCTTTTTCCATTGAAAAGCCTTCTGGAGGTAAAGCTGGGATATTTGAGCTTTTATTACCATAACCGAAACCTGTTATAACTATATAGGCTTAACACTATAAGATTAACCTTAACATATAGGATTAACACTTAACACTATAAAGGAATTTCAATAGTTTTAGTCATAAATATATAAAGAGTTGTAGGTAATTGGCTGGGATTGCTTGCACGGGGCGTCGGCTCATGTTGATATATTACAATTAGAAGAAAGCCGTCCGTTCTATTTTCTATTGGTTTTTAGCTTGAATCTAGACAAGAGCGAATCACGTAAAGCCATTCTGACTATCCTGCTTATCCGACAAATAATCAGAGCTAGGTGTATTTGGTCTATGGATGTGTTCTTACTACGACTTTTGCTTGTTGTGGTTTGTAGAAAAAAGTTGTTTTTGTAAACCATTTCATTTCTATAGCTTATCCCCATGTTTCGCGATAGTGCTTATTTTGAAGAATAGTGTCAGAATTTATCTTCTTTTAATCTAATAACTCCTTTTAAATCTTCTTTATCTGTCATGTCACCAGTCCTTATTTTTCTCGCTATCGGTTCTTTTTTTTACCTTTCAATTTGGTATCGTCTGTTGTTGACCCTCTTTGATTTTCGGCTCATTTTGGATAGTGTCTTAGCACGTTCTTCGCTGCTATAAACAATGCCTTCTGGAGTAAGCTCTGCCAAGTTTAATAAATCCCCTGGGTCTGCGATGCAAACATTAATTATATCCCTTCCTTTAAATATTTTTCCTCAACTTCAGTGATGTCATCAATCCTTATATTCCCTGCTGTCTGTTCCCTTTCCTGATCCTTTGATTCGGTACCGCCTGTAGTAAATCCTCTTTGTTTATTCGCTTATTCTGGATAGTCTCTCCTGTAGATCTCCTTGGTTTTCAAGATGGCGAACGGTAAACCTCCAGTTTACATATCGATTGGTGTCTTAGAATTTGAATTCTCAAGCATTCTGGCCTCTTTTCTGTGTCGTCATCTATTTCTTTACATAAAAAATTATCTAGATAATTTATTTTCATTTAAATTAGGATTCGCCTAATATTCTACGATAACTTGTTCGATACAATCACCACTGAAAAAAAAAAAAACAACAACAAAAAACAACAAAAAAACAATAACAAACAGACAAATCAGTGCTGCAATGTTACTGTCCTTGCCGTACAAAATGGGGAACTGAAGACCTCCAGTCAGATATCCTCGAAACTGATGATTTCAATTATGTACTCACTATGTCAATCGGAAATCACTTTTGAGGGGTTTCGGCTCTTACAGTATACTTTTGAGGGGTTTCGGCCTTACTTACAGTTCGCTACCACGAACTGTTTGATTCTACAACTATTTCTTCGACTTATAAATGACTGTTCGGTCGAATCCGAAATGAATTATTATTTTCAAAATAGTGTTACATGAGAAATATTTGTCATTAGACAAATATTTAAATAGAAGATTCTTAAATTTCGAGTATTAAGGAGTATAATTTGCTCTTTATTAGGCTGCTGCAATTATGAAAAATAACCAAATAACTGCTTTCGAGTAAAAATAAAAAACCTAGTAGTGGAACAAGCTATAAAAATTCTAAGAGCATGATTACTTTTTAGCTAAGATATTTCGGGTGAAGGCTAAGAATATTGGAGCTAAGATTTTTTCATATTTTGGCTATGGAATAGATTATGAGAAAGATAGGAAAAATAATAACTATGGGTAACATTGAATCTGTTCAAGCAGTTCCTGGTTCGTTTTTAGCGGAACCTAAATATAGATTAATAATTTTTCTTGTCGTGTCTGTTGTATTACTCATACCTTCGTGACATATCACAAGTCGTGACCGATTATCCTTTCTTTCTGTATAAAATGTTTAAAGCTCGTTCTTAAATTTAAAGATGCCGCTTCGGAGTTTTGGAAAGCTGCTGCAATGCCCGTATAATTTGATTTAATTTAGTTCAAATTACTGTCCACCATTACCAAAGAACTTGCCTTGATATCGAATTTACGGCTGGAAGTACTTCTGGAAGGCTTTTTTTGAGAGGGGACTCAGTTGCTCTGTTATGGTCCTATTATTGTCAGGAATAGTGACTCAGTAGTGTCCTTTAAGTACAGTTTTAATCGTTGGAAAGTTGCCCGGTGTTAGATAATGTAAGGTAAATATGTACAGATAGGAGCAGGGTTTCCAGTTCAAAATGTCGAGCAAGTGATTTTCCTTTTGTTCATCGATACACAATCTCAGAATAATTTGAAAATTTTTGGCTGAAACGCCGTACACGAACCCTTAAGAGATGCTACTATCTTTGCTTAGCTCTCGAATGGTTCCGAAAGTGTTAGAACGAAACGTGTTTGCTACCTTTTTTACAGCTTCTTTTGTTTTTGAATTTAGGATGTTCCCAAAAGTTGCCTTCTTCTGTCATTTCCGCTCTTGAATTAATACCATCTGTAAACAGTCATCAAAGTTACAGCATTTCGGCTACACCTTAATTTCAACTTTACGATAGTCTATTTGAAAGTATTTTCGTCACTTGGAAATAACTTGATTTTCACGCTTTGTTTGAAATCTTTGATGCTCAACAGACACGGTGAACAGAGCTTCACCCTTATGTCTCTGGAAGCTGGTAGCCAAGTCAGACCGTGTTCCAAGCTGACTTTGCCTGTCTGATTTGATTAGGCTATTGAAAAATTAGATCAAATGGTTGCAGCGTCAGTAATTAGTGCTTAAAAAAATTCTCTTTTTGATAGCTCGTATATATGATTTTAATGTCGGCTATTACGTTTTATCAAACAGGTCGTGGTAACGAACAAGTGAGGAACGACTCGGCTCAGTAGTGACCGAAACACTAAAAAACAGAATTTTGATAACAATTGATACATCAAAAAAATTGGTTTTTTATGCTGATCCCAAATGTGTAAAGTTCACTAAGTTTAATCTTACCCATAAAAAACTACGAGCCTGCAAAAATTTACCTGATTTATGAAAAAGGGCGGAAACACCCCCAAAAAGTCAAGCTATTTTGAATTTTTGGGAAAATCACACCATCAGATTCAGAATATCAGAGAACTCTACTGTAGAGGTTTCAAGCCCTGTATACAAAAATGTGGAATTTGTATTTTTTACCAGAAGAATGATCACGGATGCATGTTAATTTTTTTTTTCCCAGGGGCGATCGCATTGAACAAGTGATCCAGAAGATAGAAATAGGGCTCATTTGATAGAAAATCAAAAGTTTTAGCGCCCTTTTTAAGTTACCAAAAAAATTGGAGGGCAACTAGCCCCTTTTCCCCCCAAGTCATCCGATCAAAGTTTTGAGATACCCATTTGATTCAACAGGGTTTAAGGTCCAATAAATATGCCTTTGGGCATGACATAACCCCCTATTGTCCCTGGGGAAAGGACTGCCAGTTGTGCAATTTGCCCATTGTTCTCGTGCGGTATTTGTTATTGTGAAATTTATGGATTTTTTGTATTTTTTTTTGGGGGGGGGGGGGTATTTTCTGTGAAGGAGGGAAGGATTTCCCACGGGGAGCAAAGTTTCGTGGTGTATCCGGGGTAAATTTCACACGGGAGGGAGAGAAGGGACTTTCCTGGTCTGATTTGAAAACGGGCAGGATTTTTTTTTCAACTGAAAGTAAGGAGTAACACTAAAACTTAAAATGAACAGAAATTATTCAGTATATGAGGGGGACTGCCCCTTTCTTGACCCTCATTTTTTACGTTAAAGTTTGATTTTTTGTCACAGTTCTATATGAAAGGCTTGAATTTTAATGAATTATATTTTTAAAGAACTTAGACTTTACCTTAAAGAGTGAGGGTTAAGGAAGGAGTAGCCATTCCCCCACCCTCATATACAGAATAACTTTCCGATCAAATAAAATACTTCGCTTAAACAAAACGTAAGAAAAAAAAAACACACAAATCTTATCGAACTTTGCTTCAATGTGAGTTTCCTTTGTTTTTTTTGTTTTTTTCGTTTTTCGTATAGCATGTGTGTGTGTTTTAATGTGTTTTATTTAAACTATTTTGTTTTTTTTCCCCTCGTCGATGGGAAGCCGGGAAGCCGGAATATTAAGGCTTTTATTATTATTTTTGTATAAACAAGTTTTTATTTTATTTTCCCAATCTTGTTAAAAATTGTAGGTTCAATTGTAAATGGAAAAGCACTGATCTATGAAACTGTTTAGTCATCATGCGCCTAAGGCATCTTCCAGCAATACATATTGGAACTCCTTGCATGGTTCTGGCTTCTTTAAGGGGATGTATCTATGAAGCCTCTATTAAATGATCAATTTGCGTAATTTACTTCCCCTGTCCATTGGAAAGGGGCTATATTTCGGTGAAAATCAAACACTTTTATTTTGAACTTGTATATTGTAATTATATTATGAACATACTACAAATCAATTACATATTACGGTGCTATGTCTTATATTTGTCGTTTTGTCTAGGTCTTCCCGAATTTTTGATGGATAAAGCAGTTGAACCCAACCAAGAATGTAGGAATACTAAGTACGATATCGTTGCTAAATTATCACGTTCCCCATCTGCAAAACAGATTTTTGGTGAAGGATTATCAAAGTTATTTCAAGAACATTTTCGAGAGGGACCGTACTTTTTCAGAAGCCAGGCTGAAGTTGCTATGGAAAGTCGTCAGTGATAATTCCTTCTCCTTTCTCTTATTTTTGTAATATATAAAATATTCAATTGGTTCGTTTTTGCATTTTAATGAAACAAGCAGTAGAATAATTTTATTTAAATGCACAAAAACTGGTTACTATATTTAAACCCCGCGCACATAGCCGTTGTTTGATTTCGTGGATTTTAAGAAATAATCGTTTGATAATTTATTTAGTTATCGCCCATTCTACAAAGAGTCTTAGGGGAGAGCTGGAGAACTGATGAAGAGGGTATGAATGGTATCATCGATTCTCCTTTCTCCTTTAAAGTTCACTATATCTCCTTTAAACACTTCACTTCAAGGAGGTGTTCTTACGATTGATGCTCTGGTCATTTGTTTTCTAAGGAGAACAGAAACAAAGAAATAGTACCTTCTTCAAACACTCCAAGATGGATGCTTTGGTCATGTTTTTTCCAAGGAGAACAAAAAGAAGGAAGTAGTTCCTACTTCAAACGCTCCAGTTATGGGAGGTATTCTTACGATCGATGCTTTGGTCATCTGTTTTCTAAGGAGAACACAAACAAAGAAATAGTACCTTCTTCAAACACTCCAAGATGGATGCTTTGTTCATGTTTTTTCCAAGGAGGAAAAAAAGAAGGAAGTAGTTCCTACTTCAAACGCTCCAGTTATGGGAGGTATTCTTACGATCGATGCTTTGGTCATCTGTTTTCTAAGGAGAACACAAACAAAGAAATAGTACCTTCTTCAAACACTCCAAGATGTATGCTTTGGTCATCTTTTTTCCAAGGAGTACAAAAAGAAGGAAGTAGTTCCTACTTCAAGCGCTCCAGTTATGGGAGGTATTCTTACGATCGATGCTTTGGTCATCTGTTTTCTAAGGAGAACAGAAACAAAGAAATAGTACCTTCTTCAAACACTCCAAGATGGATGCTTTGGTCATGTTTTTTCCAAGGAGGAAAAAAAAGGAAGTAGTTCCTACTTCAAACACTCAAGTTATGGGAGGTATTCTTACGATCGATGCTTTGGTCATCTGTTTTCTAAGGAGAACAGAAACAAAGAAATAGTACCTTCTTCAAACACTCCAAGATGTATGCTTTGGTCATCTTTTTTCCAAGGAGAACAAAAAAAAGGAAGTAGTTCCTACTTCAAGCGCTCCAGTTATGGGAGGTATTCTTACGATCGATGCTTTGGTCATCTGTTTTCTAAGGAGAACAGAAACAAAGAAATAGTACCTTCTTCAAACACTCCAAGATGGATGCTTTGGTCATGTTTTTTCCAAGGAGGAAAAAAAAAGGAAGTAGTTCCTACTTCAAGCACTCCAGTTATGGGAGGTATTCTTACGATCGATGCTTAGGTCATTTGTTTTCTAAGGAGAACAGAAACAAAGATATAGTACCTTCTTCAAACACTCCAAGATGGATGCTTTGGTCATGTTTTTTACAAGGAGAACAAAAAGAAGGAAGTAGTTCCTACTTCAAGCGCTCCAGTTATGGGAGGTATTCTTACGATCGATGCTTTGGTCATCTGTTTTCTAAGGAGAACACAAACAAAGAAATAGTACCTTCTTCAAACACTCCAAGATGGATGCTTTGGTCATGTTTTTTCCAAGGAGAACGAAAAGAAGGAAGTAGTACCTCCTTCAAAAAACTCCAGCTATGGAAGGTGTTCTTACGATCGATACTTTGCTCATATGTTTTCTAAGGTGAACAAAAATAAGGAATTAGTACCTACTTCAAACAGTCTAGTTATGGGAGGTATTCTTACGATCGATGCTTTGGTCATCTGTTTTCTAAGGAGAACAGAAACAAAGAAATAGTACCTTCTTCAAACACTCCTAGATGGATGCTTTGGTCATGTTTTTTCCAAGGAGAACGAAAAGAAGGAAGTAGTACCTCCTTCAAAAACTCCAGCTATAGGAGGTGTTCTTACGATCGATACTTTGGTCATCTGTTTTCTAAGGAGAACAGAAACAAAGAAATAGTACCTTCTTCAAACACTCCAAGATGGATGCTTTGGTCATGTTTTTTCCAAGGAGAACGAAAAGAAGGAAGAAGTACCTCCTACAAAAACTCCAGATATAGGAGGTGTTCTTACGATCGATATATTGCCCATATGTTTTAAAAGCTGAACAAAAATAAGGAAATAGTACCTACTTCAAACACTCCAGTTATGGGAGGTATTCTTACGATTGATGCTTTGGTCATCTGTTTTCTAAGGAGAAAAGAAACAAAGAAATAGTACCTTCTTCAAACACTCCATGATGGATGCTTTGGTCATCTTTTTTCCAAGGAGAACAAAAATAAGGAAGTAGTACCTACTTCAAACACTCCAGTTATGGGAGGTATTCTTAGGATCGATGCTTTGGTCATCTGTTTTCTAAGGAGAACAGAAACAAAGAAATAGTACCTTCTTCAAACACTCCAAGATGGATGCTTTGATCATCTTTTTTCCAAGGAGAACAAAAAGAAGGAAGAAGTACCTCCATCAAAAACTCCAGCTATAGGAGGTGTTCTTACGATCGATACTTTGCTCTTATGTTTTCGAAGGTGAACAAAAATAAGGAAATAGTACCTACTTCAAACACTCCAGTTATGGGAGGTATTCTTACGATCGATGCTTTGGTCATCTATTTTCTAAGGAGAACAGAAACAAAGAAATAGTACCTTCTTCAAACACTCCTAGATGCATGCTTTGGTCATCTTTTTCCAAGGAGAACAAAAAGAAGGAAGTAGTACCTCCTTCAAAAACTCCAGCTATAGGAGGTGTTCTTACGATAGATACTTTGCTCATACTTCAAACACTCCAGTTATGGGAGGTATTCTTACGATCGATGCTTTGGTCATCTGTTTTCTAAGGAGAACAGAAACAAAGAAATAGTACCTTCTTCAAACACTCCAAAATGGATGCTTTGGTCATCTTTTTTCCAAGGAGAACAAAAAGATGGAAGTAGTACCTACTTCAAACACTCCAGTTATGGGAGGTATTCTTACGATCGATGCTTTGGTCATCTGTTTTCTAAGGAGAACAGAAACAAAGAAATAGTACCTTCTTCAAACACTCCAAGATGGATGCTTTGGTCATCTTTTCTTCCAAGGAGAACAAAAAGAAGGAAGAAGTACCTCCTTCAAAAACTCCAGCTATAGGAGGTGTTCTTACGATCGATATATTGCCCATATGTTTTCTAAGGTGAACAAAAATAAGGAAATAGTACCTACTTCAAACACTCTAGTTATGGGAGGTATTCTTACGATCGATGCTTTGGTCATCTGTTTTCTAAGGAGAACAAAAACAAAGAAATAGTACCTTCTTAAACACTCCAAGATGGACTCATTGGTCATGTTTTTTCCAAGGAGAACAAAAAGAAGGAAGTAGTACCTCCTTCAAAAACTCCAGCTGTAGGAGGTGTTCTTACGATCGATGCTTTGGTCATCTGTTTTCTAAGGAGAACAGAAACAAAGAAATAGTACCTTCTTCAAACACTCCAAGATGGATGTTTTGGTCATCTCTTTTCGAAGGAGAACAAAAAGAAGGAAGTAGTACCTCCTTCAAAACTCCAGCTATAGGAGGTGTTCTTACGATCGATATATGGCCCATATGTTTTCTAAGGTGAACAAAAATAAGGAAATAGTACCTACTTCAAACAATCCAGTTATGGGAGGTATTCTTACGATCGATGCTTTGGTCATCTGTTTTCTAAGGAGAACAGAAACAAAGAAATAGTACCTTCTTCAAACACTCCAAGATGGAGTCTTTGGTCATCTTTTTTCCAAGGAGAACAAAAAGAAGGAAGTAGTACCTACTTCAAACACTCCAGTTATGGGAGGTATTCTTACGATCGATGCTTTGGTCATCTGTTTTCTAAGGAGAACAGAAACAAAGAAATAGTACCTTCTTCAAACACTCCAAGATGGAGGCTTTGGTCATCTTTTTTCCTAGGAGAACAAAAATAAGGAATTAGTACCTACTTCAAACACTCCAGTTATGGGAGGTATTCTTACGATCGATGCTTTGGTCATCTGTTTTCTAAGGAGAACAGAAACAAAGAAATAGTACCTTCTTCAAACACTCCAAGATGTATGGTGTGGTGATCTTTTTTCCAAGGAGAACAAAAAGAAGGAAGTAGTTCCTACTTCAAACGCTCCAGTTATGGGAGGTATTCTTACGATCGAATCTTTGGTCATCTGTTTTCTAAGGAGAACAGAAACAAAGAAATAGTACCTTCTTCAAACACTCCAAGATGGATGCTTTGGTCATGTTTTTTCCAAGGAGAACGAAAAGAAGGAAGTAGTACCTCCTTCAAAAACTCCAGCTATAGGAGGTGTTCTTACGATCGATACTTTGCTCATATGTTTTCTAAGGTGAACAAAAATAAGGAAATAGTACCTACTTCAAACAATCCAGTTATGGGAGGTATTCTTACGATCGATGCTTTGGTCATCTGTTTTCTAAGGAGAACAGAAACAAAGAAATAGTACCTTCTTCAAACACTCCAAGATGGACGCTTTGGTCATGTTTTTTCCAATGAGAACGAAAAGAAGGAAGTAGTACCTCCTTCAAAAACTCCAGCTATAGGAGGTGTTCTTACGATCGATACTTTGCTCTTATGTTTTCTAAGCTGAACAAAAAGAAGGAATTAGTACCTACTTCAAACACTCCAGATATGGGAGGTATTCTTACGATCGATGCATTTGTCATCTGTTTTCTAAGGAGAACAGAAACAAAGAAATAGTACCTTCTTCAAACACTCCTAGATGGATGCTTTGGTCTTTTTTTTTCCAAGGAGAACAAAAAGAAGGAAGCAGTACCTACCTCAAACACTCCAGTTATGGGAGGTATTCTTACGATCGATGGTTTGGTCATCTGTTATCTAAGGAGAACAGAAACAAAGAAATAGTACCTTCTTCAAACACTCCAAGATGTATGCTTTGGTCATCTTTTTTCCAAGGAGAACAAAAAGAAGGAAGTATTACCTCCTTCGAAAACTCCAGCTATAGGAGGTGTTCTTACGATCGATACTTTGCTCATATGTTTTCTAAGGTGAACAAAAATAAGGAAATAGTACCTACTTCAAACACTCCAGTTATTGGAGGTATTCTTACGATCGATGCTTTGGTCATCTGTTTTCTAAGGAGAACAGAAACAAAGAAATAGTACCTTCTTCAAACACTCCTAGATGGATGCTTTGGTCATATTTTTTCCAAGGAGAACAAACAGATGGAATTAGTACCTATTTCAAACACTCCAGTTATGGGAGGTATTCTTACGATCGATGATTTGGTCATCTGTTTTCTAAGGAGAACAGAAACAAAAGAAATAGTACCTTCTTCAAACACTCCAAGATGTATGCTTTGGTCATCTTTTTTCCAAGGAGAACAAAAATAAGGAAATAGTACCTACCTCAAACACTCCAGTTATGGGAGGTATTCTTACGATCGATGCTTTGGTCATCTGTTTTCTAAGGAGAACAGAAACAAAGAAATAGTACCTTCTTCAAACACTCCAAGATGTATGCTTTGGTCATCTTTTTTCCAAGGAGAACAAAAAGAAGGAAGTAGTTCCTACTTCAAACGCTCCAGTTATGGGAGGTATTCTTACGATCGAAACTTTGGTCATCTGTTTTCTAAGGAGAACAGAAACAAAGAAATAGTACCTTCTTCAAACACTCCAAGATGGATGCTTTGGTCATCTTTTTTCCAAGGAGTACAAAAAGAAGGAAGTAGTACCTCCTTCAAAAACTCCAGCTATAGAAGGTGTTCTTACGATCGATACTTTGCTCATATGTTTTCTAAGGTGAACAAAAATAAGGAAATAGTACCTACTTCAAACAATCCAGTTATGGGAGGTATTCTTACGATCGATGCTTTGGTCATCTGTTTTCTAAGGAGAACAGAAACAAAGAAATAGTACCTTCTTCAAACACTCCTAGATGGACGCTTTGGTCATCTTTTTTCCAAGGAGAACGAAAAGAAGGAAGTAGTACCTCCTTCAAAAACTCCAGCTATGGGAGGTGTTCTTTTGATCGATACTTTGCTCATATGTTTTCTAAGGTGAACAAAAATAAGGAAATAGTACCTACTTCAAACAGTCCAGTTATGGGAGGTATTCTTACGATCGATGCTTTGGTCATCTGTTTTCTAAGGAGAACAGAAACAAAGAAATAGTACCTTCTTCAAACACTCCTAGATGGATGCTTTGGTCATTTGTTTTCCAAGGAGAACAAAAAGAAGGAAGCAGTACCTACCTCAAACACTCCAGTTATGGGAGGTATTCTTACGATCGATGCTTTGGTCATCTGTTATCTAAGGAGAACAGAAACAAAGAAATAGTACCTTCTTCAAACACTCCAAGATGTATGCTTTGGTCATCTTTTTTCCAAGGAGAACAAAAAGAAGGAAGTATTACCTCCTTCGAAAACTCCAGCTATAGGAGGTGTTCTTACGATCGATTCTTTGCTCATATGTTTTCTAATGTGAACAAAAATAGGGAAATAGTACCTACTTCAAACACTCCAGTTATGGGAGGTATTCTTACGATCGATGATTTGGTCATCTGTTTTCTAAGGAGAACAAAAACAAAGAAATAGTACCTTCTTAAACACTCCAAGATGGATTCATTGGTCATGTTTTTTCCAAGGAGAACAAAAAGAAGGAAGTATTACCTCCTTCAAAAACTCCAGCTGTAGGAGGTGTTCTTACGATCGATGCTTTGGTCATCTGTTTTCTAAGGAGAACAGAAAAAAAGAAATAGTACCTTCTTCAAACACTCCAAGATGGATGCTTTGGTCTTTTTTTTTCCAAGGAGAACAAAAAGAAGGAAGCAGTACCTACCTCAAACACTCCAGTTATGGGAGGTATTCTTACGATCGATGGTTTGGTCATCTGTTATCTAAGGAGAACAGAAACAAAGAAATAGTACCTTCTTCAAACACTCCAAGATGTATGCTTTGGTCATCTTTTTTCCAAGGAGAACAAAAAGAAGGAAGTATTACCTCCTTCAAAAACTCCAGCTATAGAAGGTGTTCTTACGATCGATACTTTGCTCATATGTTTTCTAAGGTGAACAAAAATAAGGAAATAGTACCTACTTCAAACACTCTAGTTATGGGAGGTATTCTTACGATCGATGCTTTGGTCATCTGTTTTCTAAGGAGAACAAAAACAAAGAAATAGTACCTTCTTAAACACTCCAAGATGGACGCATTGGTCATGTTTTTTCCAAGGAGAACAAAAAGAAGGAAGTAGTACCTCCTTCAAAAACTCCAGCTATTGGAGGTTTTCTTACGATCGATGCTTTGGTGATCTGTTTTCTAAGGAGAACACAAACAAAGAAATAGTACCTTCTTCAAACACTCCAAGATGGATGCTTTGGTCATCTTTTTTCCAAGGAGAACAAAAAGAAGGAAGTAGTACCTCCTTCAAAAACTCCAGCTATAGGAGGTGTTCTTACGATCGATATATTGCCCATATGTTTTCTAAGGTGAACAAAAATAATGAAATAGTACCTACTTCAAACACTCCAGTTATGGGAGGTATTCTTACGATCGATGCTTTGGTCATCTGTTTTCTAAGGAGAACAGAAACAAATAAATAGTACCTTCTTCAAACACTCCAAGATGGATGCTTTGGTCATATTTTTTCCCAGGAGAACAAATAGATGGAAGTAGTACCTACTTCAAACACTCCAGTTATGGGAGGTATTCTTACGATCGATGCTTTGGTCATCTGTTTTCTAAGGAGAACAGAAACAAAGAAATAGTACCTTCTTCAAACACTCCAAGATGGATGCTTTGATCATCTTTTTTCCAAGGAAAACAAAAAGAAGGAAGTAGCACCTCCTTCAAAAACTCCAGCTATAGGAGGTGTTCTTACAATCGATACTTTGCTCTTATGTTTTCTAAGGTGAACAAAAATAAGGAAATAGTACCTACTTCAAACACTCCAGTTATGGGAGGTATTCTTACGATCGATGCTTTGGTCATCTGTTTTCTAAGGAGAACAGAAACAAAGAAATAAGTACCTTCTTCAAACACTCCTAGATGCATGCTTTGGTCATCTTTTTCCAAGGAGAACAAAAAGAAGGAAGCAGTACCTCCTTCAAAAACTCCAGCTATAGGAGGTGTTCTTACGATAGATACTTTGCTCATACTTCAAACACTCCAGTTATGGGAGGTATTCTTACGATCGATGCTTTGGTCATCTGTTTTCTAAGGAAAACAGAAACAAAGAAATAGTACCTTCTTCAAACACTCCAAGATGTATGCTTTGGTCATCTTTTTTCCAAGGAGAACAAAAAGATGGAAGTAGTACCTACTTCAAACACTCCAGTTATGGGAGGTATTCTTACGATCGATCTTTGGTCATCTGTTTTCTAAGGAGAACAGAAACAAAGAAATAGTACCTTCTTCAAACACTCCAAGATGGATGCTTTGGTCATCTTTTTTACAAGGAGAACAAAAAGAAGGAATTAGTACCTCCTTCAAAAACTCCAGCTATAGGAGGTGTTCTTGCGATCGATATATTGCCCATATGTTTTCTAAGCTGAACAAAAATAAGGAAATAGTACCTACTTCAAACACTCCAGTTATGGGAGGTATTCTTACGATCGATGCTTTGGTCATCTGTTTTCTAAGGAGAACATAAACAAAGAAATAGTACCTTCTTCAAACACTCCAAGATGGATGCTTTGGTCATCTTTTTTCCAAGGAGAACAAAAAGAAGGAAGAAGTACCTCCTTCAAAAACTCCAGCTATAGGAGGTGTTCTTACGATCGATACTTTGCTCTTATGTTTTCTAAAGTGAACAAAAATAAGGAAATAGTACCTACTTCAAACAATCCAGTTATGGGAGGTATTCTTACGATCGATGCTTTGGTCATCTGTTTTCTAAGGAGAACAGAAACAAAGAAATAGTACCTTCTTCAAACACTCCTAGATGGATGCTTTGGTCATCTTTTTTCCAAGGAGAACAAAAAGAAGGAAGTAGTACCTCCTTCAAAACTCCAGCTATAGGAGGTGTTCTTACGATTGATACTTTGCTCATACTTCAAACACTCCAGTTATGGGAGGTATTCTTACGATCGATGCTTTTGTCATCTGTTTTCTAAGGAGAACAGAAACAAAGAAATAGTACCTTCTTCAAACACTCCAAGATGGATGCTTTGGTCATCTTATTTCCAAGGAGAACAAATAGAAGGAAGTAGAACCTACTTCAAACACTCCAGATATGGGAGGTATTCTTACGATCGATGCTTTGGTCATCTGTTTTCTAAGGAGAACAGAAACAAAGAAATAGTACCTTCTTCAAACACTCCAAGATGGATGCTTTGGTCATCTTTTTTCCAAGGAGAACAAAAAGAAGGAAGTAGCACCTCCTTCAAAAACTCCAGCTATAGGAGGTGTTCTTACGATCGATACTTTGCTCTTATGTTTTCTAAGGTGAACAAAAATAAGGAAATAGTACCTACTTCAAACACTCCAGTTATGGGAGGTATTCTTACGATCGATGCTTTGGTCATCCGTGTTCTAAGGAGAACAGAAACAAAGAAATAGTACCTTCTTCAAACACTCCTAGATGCATGCATTGGTCATCTTTTTTCCAAGGAGAACAAAAACAAGGAAGTAGTACCTCCTTCAAAAACTCCAGCTATAGGAGGTGTTCTTACGATTGATACTTTGCTCATACTTCAAACACTCCAGTTATGGGAGGTATTCTTACGATCGATGCTTTTGTCATCTGTTTTCTAAGGAGAACAGAAACAAAGAAATAGTACCTTCTTCAAACACTCCAAGATGGATGCTTTGGTCATCTTTTTTCCAAGGAAAACAAAAAGACGGAAGTAGTACCTACTTCAAACACTCCAGTTATGGGAGGTATTCTTACGATCGATGCTTTGGTCATCTGTTTTCTAAGGAGAACTGAAACAAAGAAATAGTACCTTCTTCAAACACTCCAAGATGGATGCTTTGGTCATCTTTTTTTCCAAGAAGAACAAAAAGAAGGAATTAGTACCTCCTTCAAAAACTCCAGCTATAGGAGGTGTTCTTACGATCGATATATTGCACATATGTTTTCTAAGGTGAACAAAAATATGGAAATAGTACCTACTTCAAACACTCCAGTTATGGGAGGTATTCTTACGATCGATGCTTTGGTCATCTGTTTTCTAAGGAGAACAGAAACAAAGAAATAGTACCTTCTTCAAACACTCCAAGATGGATGCTTTGGTCATCTTTTTTCCAAGGAGGACAAAAAGAAGGAAGAAGTACCTCCTTCAAAAACTCCAGCTATAGGAGGTGTTCTTACGATCGATACTTTGCTCTTATGTTTTCTAAGGTGAACGAAAATAAGGAAATAGTACCTACTTCAAACACTCCAGTTATGGGAGGTATTCTTACGATCGATGCTTTGCTCTTATGTTTTCTAAGGTGAACAAAAATAAGGAAATAGTACCTACTTCAAACACTCCAGTTATGGGAGGTATTCTTACGATCGATGCTTTGGTCATCTGTTTTCTAAGGAGAACAGAAACAAAGAAATAGTACCTTCTTCAAACACTCCAAGATGGATGCTTTGGTCATCTTTTTTCCAAGGAAGACAAAAAGAAGGAAGAAGTACCTCCTTCAAAAACTCCAGCTATAGGAGGTGTTCTTACGATCGATACTTTGCTCTTATGTTTTCTAAGGTGAACAAAAATAAGGAAATAGTACCTACTTCAAACACTCCAGTTATGGGAGGTATTCTTACGATCGATGCTTTGGTCATCTGTTTTCTAAGGAGAACAGAAACAAAGAAATAGTACCTTCTTCAAACACTCCTAGATGGATGCTTTGGTCATCTTTTTTCCAAGGAGAACAAAAAGAAGGAAGTAGTACCTCCTTCAAAACTCAAGCTATAGGAGGTGTTCTTACGATTGATACTTTGCTCATACTTCAAACACTCCAGTTATGGGAGGCATTCTTACGATCGATGCTTTTGTCATCTGTTTTCTAAGGAGAACAGAAACAAAGAAATAGTACCTTCTTCAAACACTCCAAGATGGATGCTTTGGTCATCTTTTTTCCAAGGAGAACAAAAAGATGGAAGTAGTACCTACTTCAAACACTCCAGTTATGGGAGGTATTCTTACGATCGATGCTTTGGTCATCCGTTTTCTAAGGAGAACAGAAACAAAGAAATAGTACCTTCTTCAAACACTCCAAGATGGATGCTTTGGTCATCTTTTTTCCAAGGAGAACAAAAAGAAGGAAGTAGCACCTCCTTCAAAAACTCCAGCTATAGGAGGTGTTCTTACGATCGATACTTTGCTCTTATGTTTTCTAAGGTGAACAAAAATAAGGAAATAGTACCTACTTCAAACACTCCAGTTATGGGAGGTATTCTTACGATCGATGCTTTGGTCATCCGTGTTCTAAGGAGAACAGAAACAAAGAAATAGTACCTTCTTCAAACACTCCTAGATGCATGCATTGGTCATCTTTTTTCCAAGTAGAACAAAAACAAGGAAGTAGTACCTCCTTCAAAAACTCCAGCTATAGGAGGTGTTCTTACGATTGATACTTTGCTCATACTTCAAACACTCCAGTTATGGGAGGTATTCTTACGATCGATGCTTTTGTCATCTGTTTTCTAAGGAGAACAGAAACAAAGAAATAGTACCTTCTTCAAACACTCCAAGATGGATGCTTTGGTCATCTTTTTTCCAAGGAAAACAAACAGACGGAAGTAGTACCTACTTCAAACACTCCAGTTCTGGGAGGTATTCTTCCGATCGATGCTTTTGTCATCTGTTTTCTAAGGAGAACAGAAACAAAGAAATAGTACCTTCTTCAAACACTCCAAGATGGATGCTTTGGTCATCTTTTTTTCCAAGAAGAACAAAAAGAAGGACTTAGTACCTCCTTCAAAAACTCCAGCTATAGGAGGTGTTCTTACGATCGATATAGTGCCCATATGTTTTCTAAGGTGAACAAAAATAAGGACATAGTACCTACTTCAATCACTCCAGTTATGGGAGGTATTCTTACGATCGATGCTTTTGTCATCTGTTTTCTAAGCAGAACAGAAACAAAGAAATAGTACCTTCTTCAAACACTCCAAGATGGATGCTGTGGTCATGTTTTTTCCAAGGAGTACGAAAAGAAGGAAGAAGTACCTCCTTCAAAAACTCCAGCTATAGAAGGTGTTCTTACGATCGATACTTTGCTCTTATGTTTTCTAAGGTGAACAAAAATAAGGAAATAGTACCTACTTCAAACAATCCAGTTATGGGAGGTATTCTTACGATCGATGCTTTGGTCATCTGTTTTTTAAGGAGAACAGAAACAAAGAAATAGTACCTTCTTCAAACACTCCCAGATGCATGCTTTGGTCATCTTTTTTCCAAGGAGAACAAAAAGAAGGAAGTAGTACCTCCTTCAAAAACTCCAGCTATAGGAGGTGTTCTTACGATTGATTCTTTGCTCATATTAAATAAAAAAAAACAAGTTTTTTAAACTGAAAGTAAGGAGCGACATTAAAACTTAAAACGAACAGAAATTATTCCGTATATGAAAGGGGCTGTCCCCTCCTCAACGCCTCGCTCTTTACGCTAAAGTTTTTTATTGTTTTAAAAAATAAAGTTGTGAGACAGAGTCAAACTTTAGCGTAAAGAGCGAGGCGTTGAGGAGGGGACAACCCCTTTCATATACGGAATAATTTCTGTTCGTTTTAAGTTTTAATGTCGCTCCTTACTTTCAGTTTAAAAAACTTGTTTTTTTTTATTTAATTTCTGATCGTTTTTAGTTAATGCAGCTTTTATTTGCATAAAAATTTTACTTTTCTTTTGCTAAATGGATGTCTTTACAAATTAACTTACGTAACTAACTTCTATATTCGTATATTTTTCTTCTGGCAAAAAATACAAAGTTGCAGATTTTTGGAGATATGAGCTTGAAACCTATGTAATAGGGTTTTCGGATACGCTGAATCTGACGGCGTGATTTTCATTAAAAGTCTTTCACTTGTAGAGGATGTTTCCCCCCTCTTCAAAAAATCGAGTAAATTTTCTCAGGCTCGTAGCCTTTGATGAGTAATACTAAACTTAATAAATTTTATTTATTTAGGATCAGCATTATAAACACATTCTTTTGATACATTTATTGACATCAAAATTTCGTTTTTAAAAGTTTCGATTACTATTGAGCCGTATCGCTTGTTTTTTTATTGTTTTTTTTATTACGTATATGTTATTATTTATATGAAGGGGTTCTCCCCTTAGTCAATACCACGCTCTTTACGTTAAAAGTTAAAAAAAAATTTGATTCAGAAACCCCTGAATCACAAAGGCCGTTTAATTAGAATAGATAGCTCTTTTGAACGCACTAAAAAAAAACTGTAGCGTAAAGAGCGAGGTATTGACTTGGGGGAGAACCCCCTCACATACGTTATAATTTCTGTTCGTTTTAAGTTCTAATATTCCTTCTTACATTTCAGTTGAAAAAACTTGTTTTTTTTTATTTAATTTCTGATCGTTTCTTAAATAATGCTTTGAAATCCGGCGCCCACTTCATAGAAATGTCCCTTACCCCAAAGAAACATCCTCCACGGAAATATTCTCAAGAGTAACCCCCTCCTCTAGCCCCCCTCCAGAAAAAATCCTTCCTGAAAATGGTTGTATACTTCCCAATAACCAATAAATAATGCTGGCAAGTCCGGCGCCCCCTTCATGGCAATTTCCCTTCCCCCATGAAAACTTCCTTCATGAACAGATCCTCCAACATAACCACCGACCCACCCTTCCCTCCCACTACCAGAAAAAAAGCTCCTGAAAACTTCTGTATACTTCCCAATAACCAATACTATATGTTAACATTGGGTAAAGTTCATAACTTTTAGCCCTACCTCTGGGAGCTTCGGGGATTAAGTCATCCTAAAAGACATATTTATCATATTTTCGACCATGCTGAACAAAATGGCTATCTCAAAATTTTGATCGGGTGACTTTGGGAAAAAAATAAGCGTGGGAGGGGGCCTAGTTGCCCTCCATTTTTGTTGGTTACTCGAATAGGGCGATATAACTTTTAATTTTCGGTGCAACAAGCCCTTCTATGATATTTTAGTAGTACTGGGTCAATGTAATTACCTCTGGGAAAAAAAAACAAAAAAAAAACACACAATCAAAAAAACAAGCACCCGTGATCTGTCTTCTGGCACAAAATGTAAAATTCCACATTTTTGAATATAGGAGCTTGAAAGCTCTACAGTAGGGTTCTCTGATACGCTGAATGTGATGGTGTGATTTTCATTAAGGTTCTATAAATTTTAGAGGGTCTTTCCCCCTTTTTTTGAAAATCAGCCAAATGTTCTCAAGCGCTTAACTTTTTATGGGTAGCACTAAACTTGATAAAAATTATATATTTGACATCAGCATCGAAATCTAATTCTTTTGATGTATCTATTGGTATCAAAAACCCGTTTTCTAGAGTTTCGGTTACCATTGAGCCGGGTCGCTCCTTACTTACAGTTCGTTACCACGAACTGTACCTCCTTCAAAAACTCCAGCTATAGGAGGTGTTCTTACGATTGATACTTTGCTCATACTTCAAACACTCCAGTTATGGGAGGTATTCTTACGATCGATGCTTTTGTCATCTGTTTTCTAAGGAGAACAGAAACAAAGAAATAGTACCTTCTTCAAACACTCCAAGATGGATGCTTTGGTCATCTTTTTTTCCAAGGAGAACAAAAAGAAGGAAGTAGTACCTCCTTCAAAAACTCCAGCTATAGGAGGTGTTCTTACGATCGATATATTGCCCATATGTTTTCTAAGGTGAACAAAAATAAGGAAATAGTACCTACTTCAAACACTCCAGTTATGGGAGGTATTCTTACGATCGATGCTTTGGTCATCTGTTTTCTAAGGAGAACAGAAACAAAGAAATAGTACCTTCTTCAAACGCTCCAAGATGGATGCTTTGGTCATCTTTTTTCCAAGGCGAACAAAAAGAAGGAAGAAGTACCTCCTTCAGAAACTCCAGCTATAGGAGGTGTTCTTACGATGGATACTTTGCTCTTATGTTTTCTAAGGTGAATAAAAATAAGGAAATAGAACCTACTTCAAACACTCCAGTTATGGGAGGTATTCTTACGATCGATGCTTTGGTCATCTGTTTTCTAAGGAGAACAAAAAGAAGGAAGCAGTACCTACCTCAAACACTCCAGTTATGGGAGGTATTCTTACGATCGATGCTTTGGTCATCTGTTTTCTAAGGAGAACAGAAACAAAGAAATAGTACCTTCTTCAAACACTCCAAGATGGATGCTTTGGTCTTTTGTTTTCCAAGGAGAACAAAAAGAAGGAAGCAGTACCTACCTCAAACACTCCAGTTATGGGAGGTATTCTTACGATCGATGGTTTGGTCATCTGTTTTCTAAGGAGAAATAAGATATAGTACCTTCTTCAAACACTCCAAGATGGATGCATTGGTCATGTTTTTTCCAAGGAGAACAAAAAGAAGGAAGTAGTACCTCCTTCAAAAACTCCAGCTATAGGAGGTGTTCTTACGATCGATGCTTCGGTCATCTGTTTTCTAAGGAGAACAGAAACAAAGAAATAGTACCTTCTTCAAACACTCCAAGATGGATGCTTTGGTCATCTTTTTTCCAAGGAGAATAAAAAGAAGAAAGTAGCACCTCCTTCAAAAACTCCAGCTATAGGAGGTGTTCTTACGATCGATACTTTGCTCTTATGTTTTCTAAGGTGAACAAAAATAAGGAAATAGTACCTACTTCAAACACTCCAGTTAAGGGAGGTATTCTTACGATCGATGCTTTGGTCATCTGTTTTCTAAGGAGAACAGAAACAAAGAAATAGTACCTTCTTCAAACACTCCAAAATGGATGCTTTGGTCATCTTTTTTCCAAGGAGAACAAAAAGATGGAAGTAGTACCTATTTCAAACACTCCAGTTATGGGAGGTCTTCTTACGATCGATGCTTTGGTCATCAGTTTTCTAAGGAGAACAGAAACAAAGAAATAGTACCTTCTTCAAACACTCCAAGATGGATGCTTTGGTCATCTTTTTTCCAAGGAGAACAAAAAGATGGAAGTAGTACCTACTTCAAACACTCCAGTTATGGGAGGTATTCTTACGATTGATGCTTTGGTCATCTGTTTTCTAAGGAGAACAGAAACAAAGAAATAGTACCTTCTTCAAACACTCCAAGATGGATGCTTTGGTCATGTTTTTTCCAAGGAGAACAAAAAGAAGGAAGTAGTACCTACTTCAAACACTCCAGCTATAGGAGGTTTTCTTACGATCGATGCTTTGGTGATCTGTTTTCTAAGGAGAACAGAAACAAAGAAATAGTACCTTCTTTAAACACTCCAAGATGGATGCTTTGGTCATCTTTTTTCCAAGGAAAAAGAAAAGAAGGAAGTAGCACCTCCTTCAAAAACTCCAGCTATAGGAGGTGTTCTTACGATCGATACTTTGCTCTTATGTTTTCTAAGGTGAACAAAAATAAGGAAATAGTACCTACTTCAAACACTCCAGTTATGGGAGGTATTCTTACGATCGATGCTTTGGTCATCTGTTTTCTAAGGAGAACAGAAACAAAGAAATAGTACCTTCTTCAAACACTCCTAGATGCATGCTTTGGTCATCTTTTTTCCAAGGAGAACAAAAAGAAGGAAGTAGTACCTCCTTCAAAAACTCAAGCTATAGGAGGTGATCTTACGATCGATATATTGCCCATATGTTTTCTAAGCCGAACAAAAATAAAGAAATAGTACCTACTTCAAACACTCCAGTTATGGGAGGTATTCTTACGATCGATGCTTTGGTCATCTGTTTTCTAAGGAGAACAGAAACAAAGAAATAGTACCTTCTTCAAACACTCCAAGATGGATGCTTTGGTCATGTTTATTCCAAGGAGAACAAAAAGAAGGAAGTAGTACCTACTTCAAACACTCCAGCTATAGGAGGTGCTCTTACGATCGATGCTTTGGTCATCTGTTTTCTAAGGAGAACAGAAACAAATAAATAGTACCTTCTTCAAACACTCCAAGATGGATGCTTTGGTCATCTTTTTCCCAAGGAGAACAAAAAGACGGAAGTAGCACCTCCTTCAAAAACTCCAGCTATGGGAGGTGTTCTTACGATCGATACTTTGCTCATATGTTTTCTAAGGTGAACAAAAATAAGGAAATAGTACCTACTTCAAACACTCCAGTTATGGGAGGTATTCTTACGATCGATGCATTGGTCATCTATTTTCTAAGGAGAACAGAAACAAAGAAATAAGTACCTTCTTCAAACATTCCTAGATGCATGCTTTGGTCATCTTTTTTCCAAGGAGAACAAAAAGAAGGAAGTAGTACCTCCTTCAAAAACTCCAGCTATAGGAGGTGTTCTTACGATTCATACTTTGCTCATACTTCAAACACTCCAGTTTTGGTAGGTATTCTTACGATCGATACTTTGGTCATCTGTTTTCTAAGGAGTACAGAAACAAAGAAATAGTACCTTCTTCAAACACTCTAAGATGGATGCTTTGGTCATCTTTTTTCCAAGGAGAACAAAATGATGGAAGTAGTACCTACTTCATACACTCCAGTTATGGGAGGTATTCTTACGATCGATGCTTTGGTCATCTGTTTTCTAAGGAGAACAGAAACAAAGAAATAGTACCTTCTTCAAACACTCCAAGATGGATGCTTTGGTCATCTTTTTTTTCCAAGGAGAACAAAAAGAAGGAAGTAGTACCTCCTTCAAAAACTCCAGCTATAGGAGGTGTTCTTACGATCGATATATTGCCCATATGTTTTCTAAGGTCAACAAAAATAAGGAAATAGTACCTACTTCAAACACTCCAGTTATGGGAGGTATTCTTACGATCGATGCTTTGGTCATCTGTTTTCTAAGGAGAACAGAAACAAAGAAATAGTACCTTCTCCAAACACTTCAAGATGGATGCTTTGGTCATCTTTTTTCCAAGGAGAACAAAAAGAAAGAAGAAGTACCTCCTTCAGAAACTCCAGCTATAGGAGGTGTTCTTACGATCGATACTTTGCTCTTATGTTTTCTAAGGTGAACAAAAATAAGGAAATAGTACCTACTTCAAACACTCCAGTTTTGGGAGGTATTCTTACGATCGATGCTGAAAACAGAAACAAAGAAATAGTACCTTCTTCAAACACTTCTAGATGCATGCTTTGGTCATCTTTTTTCCAAGGAGAACAAAAAGAAGGAAGTAGTACCTCATTCAGAAACTCCAGCTATAGGAGGTGTTCTTACGATTGATACTTTGCTCATACTTCAAACACTCCAGTTATGGGAGGTATTCTTACGATCGATGCTTTTGTCATCTGTTTTCTAAGGAGAACAGAAACAAAGAAATAGTACCTTCTTCAAACACTCCAAGATGGATGCTTTGGTCATCTTTTTTCCAAGGAGAACAAAAAGATGGAAGTAGTACCTATTTCAAACACTCCAGTTATGGGAGGTATTCTTACGATCGATGCTTTGGTCATCTGTTTTCTAAGGAGAACAGAAACAAAGAAATAGTACCTTCTTCAAACACTCCAAGATGGATGCTTTGGTCATCTTTTTTCCAAGGAGTACAAAAAGAAGGAAGTAGTACCTCCTTCAAAAACTCCAGCTATAGGAGGTGTTCTTACGATCGATATAGTGCCCATATGTTTTCTAAGGTGAACAAAAATAAGGAAATAGTACCTACTTCAAACAATCCAGTTATGGGAGGTGTTCTTACGATCGATGCTCTGGTCATTTGTTTTCTAAGGAGAACAGAAACAAAGAAATAGTACCTTCTTCAAACACTCCTAGATGGATGCTTTGGTCATGTTTTTTCCAAGGAGAACGAAAAGAAGGAAGTAGTTCCTACTTCAAACACTCCAGATATAGGAGGTGTTCTTACGATCGATGCTTTGGTGATCTGTTTTCTAAGGAGAATAGAAACAAAGAAATAGTACCTTCTTCAAACACTCCAAGATGGATGCTTTGGTCATCTTTTTCCAAGGAAAACAAAAAGAAGGAAGTAGCACCTCCTTCAAAAACTCCAGCTATAGGAGGTGTTCTTACGATCGATACTTTGCTCATATGTTTTCTAAGGTGAACAAAAATAAGGAAATAGTACCTACTTCAAACACTCCAGTTATGGGAGGTATTCTTACGATCGATGCTTTGGTCATCTATTTTCTAAGGAGAACAGAAACAAAAGAAATAGTACCTTCTTCAAACACTCCAAGATGGATGCTTTGGTCATCTTTTTTCCAAGGAGAACAAAAAGATGGAAGTAGTACCTACTTCAAACACTCCAGTTATGGGAGGTATTCTTACGATCGATGCTTTGGTCATCTGTTTTCTAAGGAGAACAGAAACAAAGAAATAGTACCTTCTTCAAACACTCCAAGATGGATGCTTTGGTCATGTTTTTTCCAAGGAGAACAAAAAGAAGGAAGTAGTACCTACTTCAAACACTCCAGCTATAGGAGGTGTTCTTACGATCGATGCTTTGGTGATCTGTTTTCTAAGGAGAACAGAAACAAAGAAATAGTACCTTCTTCAAACACTCCAAGATGGATGCTTTGGTCATCTTTTTTCCAAGGAGAAAAAAAAGAAGGAAGTAGCACCTCCTTCAAAAACTCCAGCTATAGGAGGTGTTCTTACGATCGATACTTTGCTCTTATGTTTTCTATGGTGAACAAAAATAAGGAAATAGTACCTACTTCAAACACTCCAGTTATGGGAGGTATTCTTACGATCGATGCTTTGGTCATCTGTTTTCTAAGCAGAACAGAAACAAAGAAATAGTACCTTCTTCAAATACTCCTTGATGCATGCTTTGGTCATCTTTTTTCCAAGGAGAACAAAAAGAAGGAAGTAGTACCTCCTTCAAAAACTCCAGCTATAGGAGGTGTTCTTACGATTGATACTTTCTTCATATTTCAAACACGCCAGTTATGGGAGGTATTCTTACGATCGATGCTTTTGTCATCTGTTTTCTAAGGAGAACAGAAACAAAGAAATAGTACCTTCTTCAAACACTCCAAAATGGATGCTTTGGTCATCTTTTTTCAAAGGAAAACAAAAAGAATGAAGTAGATCCTATTTCAAGAGCTCCAGTTATGGGAGGTATTCTTACGATCGATGCTTTGGTCATCTGTTTTCTAAGGAGAACAGAAACAAAGAAATAGTACCTTCTTCAAACACTCCAAGATGGATGCTTTGGTCATCTTTTTTCCAAGGAAAACGAAAAGAAGGAAGAAGTACCTCCTTCAAAAACTCCAGCTATAGGAGGTGTTCTTACGATCGATACATTGCCCATATGTTTTCAAAGGTGAACAAAAATAAGGAATTAGTACCTACCTCAAACACTCCAGTTATGGGAGGTATTCTTACGATCGATGCTTTGGTCATCTGTTTTATAAGGAGAACAGAAAAAAAGAAATAGTACCTTCTTCAAACACTCCAAGATGGATGCTTTGGTCATCTTTTTTCCAAGGAAAACAAAAAGAAGGAAGAAGTACCTCCATCAAAAACTCCAGCTATAGGAGGTGTTCTTACGATCGATACTTTGCTCATATGTTTTCTAAGGTGAACAAAAATAGGGAAATAGTACCTACTTCAAACACTCCAGTTATGGGAGGTATTCTTGCAATCAATGCTTTGGTCATCTGTTTTCTAAGGAGAACAGAAACAAAGGAATTGTACCTTCTTCAAGCACTCCAAGATGGAGGCTTTGGTCATCTTTTTTCCAAGGAGAACAAAAAGAAGGAAGTAGTACCTACTTCAAACACTCCAGTTATGGGAGGTATTCTTACGATCAATGCTTTGGTCATCTGTTTACTAAGGAGAACAAAACACATAAAGAAAAAAAAACCCAGCAAAAATGGGGTTTTTATTGGCCAAATGAAAATACTGAAAAAACACA
This sequence comes from Artemia sp. Qi Xiang Cuo, assembly GCF_049724085.1. NCBI lineage: Eukaryota > Metazoa > Arthropoda > Branchiopoda > Anostraca > Artemiidae > Artemia > Artemia sp. Qi Xiang Cuo. The sequence continues at coordinate 29,859,655 of NC_142808.1, read as the reverse complement.
ACAAAGCAAATATTTCGAGGACAAACGCCTCTCTTCTTCAGCGCGAAACGAAATAATGTATCCAAGGAAAGTGCCGAAGAAACAAAAACAAACAAACGCGGAAACTCAATGTGAAAAGAACCAAAAAATTTAAAAGATGAATATAACTCAATAAGAGCCAAAAATTAAAAGAATTAAAAACAAATACCTAACAGCCATAAAAGCAAGCCATTTATCAATATCCACGATTTGCACAAAGTCCAAAAAATTATGAACTGCCATCGACAGATACTAGTGAACAGTCTTTTTATTCCTTTAGGTTTATAAATGGGTTTTAATCCAGATGAAAGTTGGACAGAGCAAAGATCTTTCAACCACTTTCGACAATTAAAAAGAGCATTAGCCCTTTTAATTTCCAATCGAATGAGCCATTTTAGAAGTTTCTACATCAACACTTTTTATAAAAACCTTATATGCCCCAAGGGCATAACTTACAACCCTTACCTTGAGTTCTGTGGGGGGGGGGGGTCATCCTCAAAGACATAATTTCCAGAACTTTCAAATACGTTGAAAAAATGGCTATCTCATAATTTTGACTGGATGTATTTGGGAAAATGGTGGGTGTGAGAGGAGGGTTAGTTGCCCTACAATCCCTGTCGACTTTTAAAAAGGGCACTAAGTGAGCCCTTTTTGAAGTTTTTACGACAACGTTATTTATAAAAACCTTATCTGGCCCCAAGGCATAACTTACAACCTTGCCGTCGGGCTGTGGGGAGGGGGGTTGTCATCCTCAAAGGCATAATTTCCGGACCTTTCAACGACGTTGAACAAATGGCTACGTTGAACAAAGTGACTATCTCAAAATTTTGATTGAATTTGTTATGGGAAATTGTGGGCTTGAGAGGGGGTTAGTTGCCCTCCAATCACTTTCGACTATTAAAAAGGGCACTAGTCCTTTCAATTTCCAATCGAATGAACCCTTTTTGAAGTTTCTACGACAACACTTTCCATAAAAATCTTATATGCCCCCAGGGCATAGCTTGCAACCCTTGCCCTGTGGGTTGTGGGAGGGGGGGGGGTTGTCATCCTCTAAGACCTAATTTCCAGAACTTTAAATTACGTTGAACAAAATGGCTATGTCAAAATTTTTATTGGGTGTGTTTGGGGAAATGGTGGGCGTGAGAGGTAGGTTAGTTGACCTCCAATTACTTTTGACTATTAAAAAGAGCACTAGCCCTTTCAATTTCCGATCGAATGAGCCCTTTTTGAAGTTTCTAGGACAACACTTTCTATAAAAAAAAACCTTATATAACCCCGGGGCATAACTTACAACCCTTGCCCTGAGGATTGGGGGGGAGGTTCATCCTCAAAGACCTAATTTCCAGAACTTTGAGCAAAATGGCTTTCTCAAAATTTTGATTGCCTGTGTTTGGGGAAATGGTGGGCGTGAGAGTATGGAAAGGTAGATGAGAAAGGTTAAATGGGTGAGTATGGAAAAGACGAGAGTTACAGAGCTTTCAAAAAGACAACAATATTTTTTTTGTTTTATGATCTTATTTTATGTTAGAACATAAGAAAACGAACGCTTACATAGCAGTACTTCCTGATAAAAACAACATTAGTAATAACCATAGGTGCTAGCTGATGCATGCCTGAGCTCTATCGATTCTGAACAGGCATTTGATTCATCCAATAACGAAGACTACCGTGTCTTAGCCCCGTTTGTATGTATTCTATTGATTGATTTCTCCTAAAGAACATACCAAATGTGAGGAACATACCAAATGTGAGAGCATAGAGTTAAACGGAAAAATTAAAACTCTTTTAGACTTAGATTTTTTAGATGATTTAAGTATTCTAGATAAAAATGTTAATGAAATGAATCCGTTTTGAGAGTTCGAATTAAAGAATAGGTTTGGCAATTAATATCAGGAAGATTAATTCGTTTAAATGCTATATAACGCAAAAATTAATTTAGCTGATTGCTGTATTTGCCTATAGATATAATGGTTAGTAAGGCGGGTGAATGTAAAAACTATGTAAAGAGTAGAATAGCCTAGGCACTTGGGTTTTTTGTTGTTGTCAAAACTGAGCTCTTGGAGTAATGACATTGGTCAAATATGGCTTTCAATCGTGGGTGTTTCGAAAGGTCAATGAAGAAATGCTAGATGTTTTCGAGAGGAATTGTTTTGTACATTCATTTGAATGTTCGTGTATCAATTAATAAGTTGTCCCAGAAATGGGGTTTGATCCCACTATTTAGGGCTATAATAAAAGGAATATTAATATGGCTATATCACGTTTTAGGGATGAAGGATGGTAGGTTGGTTAAAAAAAAGGTGCTTTTTGGGTATCCAGCTAGGTCCAAACAGAAAGCAGGATGTCCTCGAATGGGGTGAGGATTGTTCATTTGACAAAATTTAATAAGAAATAGGAACTTCCTGCGAGAAAACGGAGAGTGAAGCTCTGAATGGAGTGAGATGAGGAAGGAGTGGATGTCCACTTGAGTTAGTCTTAGGTGGCCCGGTGCTTCGACTAGTTGTCTAACGTAGTAGTGGAGTAAGCAGTAATGTTTCCAGAGGTAGGTAAAGTCTGCCAAAGTAATTATATGGGGGAAGGGGGAATGTTCTGTTTCTAGGAAAGTGTCCTAGTTTTGTTTGATCGTTACAAAATTTTGTGCTTTTGTATATTCTTGGTCTTAATAGCAAGGGTAGGGGTAATAACCCAGTGTTTGCCCTTCGTCTGAGAGGTTCTACTATAATTTTATCCCTTTACTGCCAATTAACCCTGAAACCATATAAAGATTGTTTCTCCTCTTAGAATTTTTTCTGTAACTCTACTAATTTAGTTAGAATAACCCTCCTTGGAGGCTTTGAAAATCAAAGGATTCAGAATTTTTACTAGATAATTGCTGGTATAAATTGTTGAATTCCTTGATATGTTCCTCAAAACAAACTCCAAGTGTATAATTTGCTTTATAGCAACGGAGTTCGATTTAGCGAAGAGCATTTTTGAAGATCCTCTTCAAAAATCCTAAGATTTAATCCATGCTTGTTAAATGTGCTGCGAAAGACCAGACGTAAATTATGTCAGATTTTGTTTAATTTATCTTATGTCTAGTCGTGTTCCTTTAAGACAAGTTGAAGTTTTTTTTTTTTTTTTTTTTTTTTTTTTTTTTTTTTAGCCTGGTCCTTTGATTTTAATGATGATTAATGGTTAACCTTTTTACAAGGTTAATTTCGAGTTTTGGTCTTCAAGACCATAAGAAAAATATTCCTGGGACGAAGTTTCTTGAAAACTGCAATTTTGCATACGTCTGTGTAGATAAAAGTAGGACTAATTCAAGGGAAGAGGGGCCTAGAACATTTACAAACATATGTTCACGCAATGTGGCTTAAAAATAGCTTGACATAAAACAGGGTGGAAATTGTGTTGGACAGCAATCTAAAATATGTTAAATAAGTAAACGAAAACAAAATGCAATGAATAAAATTTACATTTTCTAACCTCTTCATAGATTATCAGCTAACTATCCCGCCCCCTGCCAACTCTGGGCCCCATATGTCCCTGTGTGTTCCTGCTATACATTGATCCACCTGTAATTTTAACCTTAACCATATACCACATCTTTTTGGGTCCTTTTTAACGTTCAAATCATACTTTGTTGACCATTTATCAGACGGGGCGTCGTTTGCGGGTGGCTAGGGGGGGGGGAAGTTGCCCCGAAAAATGCGGAGAAAAAAATATTATACATACCATGCCCTTTGACTATCCAGATATGGACCCCTCTTGCCCCCCAATAAAAATACTGGAGATTCGCCCCTGGTTATTAGTACGGATGTCATTGTAAATTTTGCGTAAAATTCGTTTTAAACTTTAAAGCGATCTGCTTTATTGTCTTTGCTTTTTTAATTATTACACAATTTGTGTCGATTGAGTAGCCACACACTTGTGGGAGAATCAGTTGTGTCGCAACTTCCTAGTCTTAACTGATTTAAGGAAGAAAAAAGGTTTGTATGCTTCATTAAATTAGTTACCAAGTCCTTGAAAAGGACTTAATTATTTAAGTATAAAATAATATCTAAACATTATTATCCAAGACAATAGCCCTAATTTTAAGGCTTATAATACTTTCACTTTTTTTGTGTGCATTTTTTTATTGTTTCTTTTTCTAGACAAAAGAACAAAACTAACTGCGAAAATTTCTCGAGGATTAGATGGTTCATGGTGACTCTTCGAGAAAGTGCTTATATTGATTGCTGTAAATTTTGTCCTTATACTTTTAATATTATTCAAATCGATATAGAATATTTCATTATTTAAGAATAAGCCCGAATTTTGGTTTGGAGGTGGGACTGTTGGATGCAGGGAAATCTTTTCAATGTCTCTTTAGCATTAAAATAACCACAACATAGGGTGTTTTGTAATTTTGTGCTTTTTGAGATTGGAAGGGGCTGGGTAATTGAAACCTTGCAATCCTCCTGGCCCTGACTTTATGTTGGACTATTGCAGTTTTAGTCAAGTTGTTATGCATAAAACTGAATGAGTTAAAAGAAGATTGTACTATTTGACCATATTATATCAAATAAGTAATGAAGTGAGTGTGTTCTTGTGAGTCTTCTGGGAAAAAATTTTTGTGGTGCAAATATCTGGATTTCTCGTGCGTTTTTCCTAATTTCCTGAATGGTTTTATAAATTTCCTTACGCTGTTGTCCAGTGGCACCAATTGTGAAAGAGTAATCGGCCCTCCCCCTGACTAAGATTTGTTAGCCCCCCAAACTTTGTTTTTTTGTTGTTTTCATAGAAAAAATCGAAAAAAAGTACACATTTATCCCTCTTCCTAGGATTTGAATTACTTCTTGCATCATTCTCCCCAATTTCCGTGAATTAGCGTCACTGCTGTTGTCAAAGAAGGGCTGGCTTTCCCTCAGAGATCATTCCTGATATGTGGTTTTTGAATTTTCCAATTTTGTAAGGACTGCTTGAGAAAAACCATGCAGTACAACAATCGAGCTGAACACAACTAATGAAGAAAAATACGAGTTGCAAAGATGTGGAGCCAACCAAATAACAACTTCGCGTATTGAGAATATAGAGACTGTCCCCGTAGATCTGTTGGAAGTGCCCAAAATTTAGTCATAGAGCTTCAAACGCCACTCTTTACGATCAAAGCAGTTCCAGCTCACTTCATTTATCATCAACAACTGGCTTAGATAATTTCTCCATAATGCAAAAAGACCACTTTCCTGGAAAATATATTGAAATGGCCTCTGGGGGAGAAATAGAAAAGGTGGATATCCTTGATCAACTTGGGAAGAGTTTCTATTGCTACTACAAACTGTTACTTATGGCAGGTTCGTAGCAGTAATTGAGTCGTACAAGAAACCTTCTCAGGAACCTACAAATATTGGGCTTTAAGTATTATAATTTTATACTCTTCGGGAACGTTCTCATTTCTCTTCCTCGAGCGTTAGCCATGTCGGCCTGCGTCTTTAATATATTAACTAAGAAAATAAGTTTTTTTTATCTGAAAGCAAGGAGCGACATTAAAACTTAAAACGAACAGAAATTATTCCGTACATGAAAGGGGATATCCCTCCTCAACGCCTCGCTCTTTACGCTAAAGTTTTTTATTGTTTTAAAAATAAAGTTGTGAGAAAGAGTCAAACTTTAGCGTAAAGAGCGAGGCGTTGAGGAGGGGACAGCCCCTTTCATATACGGAATAATATCTGTTCGTTTTAATGTCGCTCCTTATTTTCAGTTGAAAAAACTTGTTTTTTTCAGTTAATTGTTGAACGTTTTTGAATTAATTGGAGTTTTGATTTTGGCTCACCGCACGTGGATAATTATAATACAAAATTCACATATTAATTTTCCTTTTTTTTGGCTAATTGGCTCTCTCAAAATTTTGTTCAGACATAACTTACGAATTAACTTACGTTACGAATTTCTATATTCGTTTGTTTTTATTAAGTACATTAGGGAGTTCGTTCCCTAGTCAATACCTCGCTCTTTACGCTAAAGTTCAAATTTTGTTCGAATCAGAATTCCCTGAATCACAAAGACCGGTTAATTAGAATAGATAGAAAGTACTAAAACAACTTTAGCGTAAAGAGCGAGGTATTGACTAGGGGGTGACCCCCCTCATATACGTAATAATTTCTGTTCGTTTTAATGTTGCTTCTTACTTTAAGTTGAAAAAAACTTGTTTTTTATTTGATTTCTGATCGTTTTTTAAATAATGCTGGGAAATCTGACGCCCCCTTCAGAGAAATGTCCCTTTCTCCCAGGAAATATCCTCCATAGAAAAATTCTTCCCCGTAACCCCTACTCTGACCCTGATCCCCCGCTAGAACAAAATTCCTCGTGAAAACGCCTGTATACTTCCCAATAACCAATACTATATGTAAATTAAGTAAAAAAAGAAGTTTTTTTTAACTGAAAGTAAGGAACGACGTTAAAACTTAAAACGAACAGAAATTATTCCGTATATGAAAGGGGATGTCCCCTCCTCAACGCCTCGCTCATTACGCTAAAGTTTTTTATTGTTTAAGAAAAAAAGAGTTGTGAGAAAGTCAAACTTTAGCGTAAAGAGCGAGGCGTTGAGGAGAGGGCAGCTCTCTTGATATACGGAATAATTTCTGTTCGTTTTAAGTATTAACGTCGTTCCATAGTTTAAGTTAAAAAAAACTTTTTTTTATATTTAATTTTTGAACGTTTCTGAATTAATGCAGGTTTTGATTTTGGCTCACCGTACATGAATAATTAAAACAAAATCTGTATATTTATTTTACTTTTATTTGGTTAAATGGCTTTCTCGAAACTTGTTTAATTTTATTTACGAACGTTTTAATTATTAGCAAATATACGTAACTTACGAATTAACTTACGTAACGAACTTCTATATTCACATATTTTTAATACGTATATTAGGGGGCTCACCCCCAAGTCAATACCTTGCTCTTTAAGCTTAAGTTCGAATTTTGGTCCAATTCTTTAAAATTGACCCATTAATCGCAAGGGCCGTTAATCAGAATAAGTAGCTCTTATGAAAGTACTAAAAAATCTATGGCTTAAAGAGCGAGAAATTGACAAGGGGGTGAACACAATAATATACGTAATATTTTCGGTCCGTTTTAAGTTTTGATGCTGCTCCTTACTTTCAGTGGAGAAATGGTTTCTTTTTATTTAATTTCTGATTGTTTTCTCTAATAATGCTGGGGAATCTGGTGTCCCCTTCATAGCAATGTCACTTCCTCCCTGAAAACTTCCTTCATGGAAAGATCCTCCCATATAGCCCCCGGCCCCCCACCCCCCACCTACCAGAACAAATCCCGCCTGAAAACGTCTGTATACTTCCCAATAACCAATACTATATGTTAACATTGGATAAAGTTCATAACTTTCAGCCCTCCCCCCGGGGACTTCGGGGGATTAAGTCATCCTAAAGGACATAGTTATCATATTTCCGACCTTGCTGAACAAAGTGGCTATCTCAAAATTTTGATCGGGTGACTTTGGGAAAAAAATTAGCGTGGAGGGGCCTAGTGCCTCCATTTTTTGAGTTACTTAAAAAGGGCGTCAGATAATTTCGCCACTCGATACTCACCCTGGGGAAAAAAACAACAAAAAAACAAATAAACACGCATCCGTGATCTTTCTTCTGGCAAAAAATTCAAAATTCCACATTTTCGTAGATAGGTGCTTGAAACCTGTACAGTAGGGTTCTCTTATACACTGAATATGATGGTGTGATTTTCATAAGGGTTCTATTACTTTTAGGGGGTCTTTCCCTCTTTTTCTAAAATCAGCCAAATTTTCTCCGGCGCGTAACTTTTGATGCGTAACTTATAAGACTAAACCTGATGAAACTTATATATATTAAATCAGCATTAAAATCTGATTCTTTTGATGTATCTATTGGTATCAAAATTCCGTTTTTTAGAGTTTCTGTTACTATTAAGCTGGGTCGGTCCTTACTTAAAGTTCGTTACCACGAACTGTTTGACAACAGGCAAAGTTTATAACTTGAAGTCCTTCCCCCGGAAACAGTGGGGGATTAAGTCATCCTCAAAGACATACTAATTAGATTTTCGACTTGGTTGAACAAAATACCTATCTCAAAATTTTTATTGGGTGACTTGGGAAACAAATGAGCGTGGGAGGGGGCCAAGTTGCCCTCCAATTTTTTTGGTCACTTAAAAAGGGCACTAGAACTTTTAATTTCCGTTCAAATGAGCCCTCTCACAATATTCTATGTGTAAGTTTTTCTGTGTGTGTGGAAGTTTCTGTGTGTAAGATTTTGTGTGTGTGTAAGTTTATATGTGTAAGTTTTTGTGTTTGTTTAAGTTTTTGAGTGTGTCAAAGTTTTTGTGTGTGTAAGTTTTGTTTTTGTGTGTAAGTTTTTTTGTTTTTGTTATTTTTTTTGTGTGTGTAAGTTTTTGTGTGTGTGTAAGTTTTTGTGTAAATTTTTGTGTGTGTAAGTGTTTGTTTGTTTTTTATTTTTTGTGTGTGTGTTATTGTTTGTTTGTGTTTTTTTTTTTGTGTGTGTGTAAGTTTTTGTGTGTGTGTGTGAGTTTTTTTATGTGTGCAAGGTTTTGTGTGTGTGTAAATTTTTGTGTGTGTGTTAGCTTTTGTTTGTGTGTGTGTGTAAGTTTTTGTGTGTGTGTGTGTAAGTTTTTGAGTGTTTGTGTAAGTTTTTGTGTGTGTGTTTGTAAGATTGTTTGTTTATGTAAGTTTTTTGTGTGTGTAAGTTTTTGTGTGTGTGTTAGTTTTTGTTTGTTTCTATATTTTTGTGTGTGTGTTAGTTTTTGTGTGTGTGTGTGTGTAAGTTTTTGTGTGAGTGTAAGTTTTTGTGTGTGTGTAAGTTTTTTTTTGTGTGTGTGTAAGTTTTTGTGTGTGTCTAAATTTTTGTGTGTGTGTGTAAGTTTTTTTGTGTGTGTATGTTTTTGTGTGTGTGTAAGTTTTTGTGTGTGTGTAAGTTTTTGTGTGTGTGTGTTAGTTTTTGTGTGTGTAAGTTTTTGTGTGTGTGTAGTTTCTGTGTGTGTGTAAGTTTTTGTGTGTGTAAGTTTTTTGTGTGTGTGTAAGTTTGTGTGTGTGTGTAAGTTTTTGTGTGTGTCTAAGTTTTTGTGTGTGTGTGTGCGTGTGTAAGTTTTTGTGTGTGTGTGTGAGTTTATGTGTGTAAGTTTTTGTGTGTGTGTATGTTTATATGTGTAAGTTTTTGTGTGTGTGTAAGTTTTTGTGTGTGTGTGTAAGTTTTTGTGTGTGTGTAAGTTTTATGTGTGTGTAAGTTTTTGTGTGTGTGTAAGTTTTGTGTGTGTGTGTGTGTAAGTTTTTATGTGTGTGTAAGTCTTTGTGTGTAAGTCTTTGTGTGTGTGTAAGTTTGTGTGTGTGTGTTAGTTTTTGTGTGTGTGTGTAAGTTTTTTTGTGTGTGTGTGTAAGTTGTTGTGTGTGTGTGGAAGTTTTTGTGTTTGTGTAAGTTTTGTGTGTGTGTGTGTAAGTTTTTGTGTGTGTGTGTGTAAGTTTGTGTGTGTGTAAGTTTTTGTGTGTGTGTGTGTAGTTTTTTGTGTGTGTGTTTAATTTTTTGTGCGTTTTTAATTTTTTGTGTGTGTTAAGTTTTTTTGTGTGTGTAAGTTTTTTTTTGTGTGTGTGTAAGTTTTTTTGTTTTTGTTAGTTTTTTTTGTGTGTGTTTTTTTTTGTGTGTGTGTAAGTTTTTGTGTGCGTCTAAATTTTTGTTTGTGTGTTTTAGTTTTTGTGTTTTTTTTTTTTTGTGTGTGTTTTTTTTTTTGTTTTTGTGTTTTAGTTTGTGTTTGTTTGTGTTTTTTTGTGTGTTTGTGATTTTTTGTTTGTGTGTAAGTTTCTGTGTGTGTGTTTTTTTTTGTGTTTTTTAGTTTTTTGTTTGTCTTTAATTTTTTTTGTGTTCGTTTGATTTTTTTTGTTTGTTATTTGTTTTGTTTGTGTGTGTGTGTATGTTTGTGTGTGTGTGTGTGTGTGTGTGTGTTGTGTGTAAGCTTTTGTGTGTGTGCACATTTTGAAGTTGGAAAATATTAAATATGAATTTTTTGTGTTTTAAGTGTTTCATGACATTCTGATGTAAAAAAAAGTATTGCTTGGTGTAGAGGTATCCTAAAAGCTGTAAAGTAAAGTTGTGGGTGAAAAGGATGGCTACTTCAAGTTTTAAAATGGGTTTAGGAGGGGCATTAAGAAAAGAACTTGCTCTGAAATGCCTTTTGAAAGTATTGCTTGGTGTTGAGGTATCCTAAAAGCTGTAAAGTAAAGTTGTGGGCGAAAAGGATGGCTACTTCAAGTTGTAAAATGGGTTTAGGAGGGGTATTAAGAAAATAACTTGATATGAAATGCCTTTTGAAAGTATTGCTTGGTGTTGATGTATCCTAAAAGCTGTAAAGTAAAATTTTGGGTAAAAAGGATGGTTACTTCAAGTTATAAAATGGGTTTAGGCGAGACATTATGAAAAGAACTTGCTCTGAAATGCCTTTGAAAAGTATTGCTTGGTTTCGAGATATCCGAAAAGCTGTAAAGTAAAGTTGTGGGTGAAAAGGATGGATTCTTCAACTTGTAAAATTGGTTTAGGAGGGATATTATGAAAAGAACTTGCTCTGAAATGCCTTTTGCAAAGTATTGCTTGATGTTGAGGTATCCATAAAGCTGTAAACTAAAGTTGTGAGTGAAAAGGATGGGTACTTCAATTTGTAAAATGGGTTTAGGAAGCACATTATGAAAAGAACTTGCTCTGAAATGCCTTTTGAAAAGTATTGCTTGATGTTGAGGTATCCAAAAAGCTGTAAAGTAAAGTTTTGGGTGAAAAGGATGGGTACTTCAACTTGTAAAATGGGTTTAGGCAGGACATTAAGAAAGAAACTTGCTCTGAAATGCCTTTGAAAACTATACATAAAGTTAGGTTGTACGTAGGCTTAAAACACTTGTGTTTTAAGTGTGTTTCATGACATTCTAAGATGTAAATAAAAAGTTTAAAAACGTTAAAAAAAAATTGGTCACTACAAATATTATTTTTCTAATAGTAAAAGTTGCGACACACATATCTATATCAGTCCCATTTTGAAGTTGGAAAATATTAAATATGATTTTTTTTGTGTTTTGAGTGTGTTTAATGACATTCTGAGATGTAAAAAAAAAGTTAAAAAAAACTAAAAAAAAAACTAAAAAAAAACTCAAAAAAGAAAAAAAACTCAAAAAAGTTTGGGGGGGGGGGTTTGGTGGAGGGGGGGAGGAGTTGGAGGGGTTGGAGGGAGGGTGGACGGATAAGGTTGAGGGATATGGGGTAGAACTTGGGGCCCAAAAGCTGTAAAGTAAAGTTGTGGGTGAAAAGGATGGGTACTTCAACTTGTAAAATGGGTTTAGGAAGGATATTACATAAAGAACTTATTCTGAAAAATATATTCGAGGGGGAGCCAAAAGTTGGGGGGATGGGGCCCTTTTGTTTTCTAAAATCATCTTCTAAAATGCCTCAAACTGTTTCGCCCAAATAATTCCCTAAAATGCCTAAAACGGTTTCGCCCAAATAATTCCTAAAATGCCTAAAACGGTTTCGCCCAAATAATCTCTAAACGTAATTTCAGCGTGTTCCCTTTGTTTTGATATCCCCGCGCTGTCACATTTGAAATTCCTAGGAAACCCTTTCCCGCGTTAATCACTTCATCTTTAAGATCAAAACATTCGCCCGGAAACAATTCTCCTGGACGAACACCAAAGATATTAATAAACTTCGCCCGGAAACAATTCTCCTGGACGAACACCAAAGATATTAATAAACTTCGCCCGGAGACATTTCTCGGAAACGGGTTCTCCCTGGGGATTCCATGCCCATATATGGTGTGGGATTGGGACTGACAGCACAGGTGTTCTCCCTAGGGACTCTATGCCCATATTTGGTGTTCGTACCGGACCTCATGAGGCCTTTCTACTCATATACCGACAATCACCTCAATCAACCCACAAAATAGTTTCTCTTTTAACACTCACAAGCATATACTCACTCCCAGATCATTCACCTAATCCGTGTCTACAATACTGGTTAAAACAAATACATCCCAAAGAAGCACGAAATTCCTCAAGAACCTTCTTACCTTTTACTTTTTACTTTTTAGTCTCATACTTCAATAATATGATAGATCAAATTGCTTTACTATTTATAATAGAAATGATATGAAAACATTTAGAACAGGCAAAAATTTTTCGATAGACCTTCAAAAAAAAAAAAAAACTTTTTAATATAAATAATAGTAAATGCTCAAATATTTCGGCTTCCACTCGAAAACCTTTATCAAGTAAAAAAAAAGTGGGAAAAAACTAGCTTAAACAAATTAACACACACATAAACAGATGAGAAGAAACACAAAGGCCATACAAAAAAAAAATGGAAGAAACTCAAAAAGAATTAACAATAGTTGTTGTTTTTAAACGAGTCGAGTGGAATAATTCTAGCATAAACGCACACAGGGTGACTAGAGCTATATACTATTTTGTATGTCAGAGCAGGGTTGCCACCCGGTGAGAAAAAAAAATCACTAGATTATCGACCAGAAATCACTAGAAACCACTAGAATTATAATACTCTTTATCATTGTAATTAATAATTGTTTTGTTTCTTTATCATATTCTATACAGGCCCACCTACAGGAAGGGGATATAATTACACCCTAGATGAGGAAAAATACCTTCAGGTCAATGATTTTTTTTTGTAAAATGAAAAATACCCTTGAAATTTTTAGAAATGACTTTTTGCCTCTTTATACGGAAAATGGGACAAAATTCTTGCTTCCTCCCTGTTCCCAATTTGATACCCTTAGTTTATACTCCGATCACTGAAAATTGGTTATCGGTGATCTAATCGAAAAATTTGCTTTTTTTTTAATTTCTTTTCTCGTCGGTCCAAAACCCCAGTTTTTTTCCCAAAAAATATAGAAACTGTTTTTCTTTTTACTCTAGTTGAGCTAGTATAATTACTGGGACACCGGCAATAATTCTGAAAATGGCTATTTATACTTCCATGAAAAAAATGTGTCCCACTCTTCACAAATGTCGATAAGCATCGGTCTTATTGCTTCTTAAAAAAAAGAGGTACTTTTTAATTATATAGAACACACCTAAGAAGTAAAGTTAATCCTAATTAAATCCGCCAAAATATGATGAAAATATAATACTTTAGTTTATATAATAATATAATTTGGGCAACATATTTGCATATTAAGGCGGTGTTGGGGTAAAGTAACCTAACCTTACCTCTGCCCCGTTAATGTGCAAATATATAGCCCAAGTTATACAAGTCCAATCCATTCTGTCATCCGTTATTTGTCTTGTGGCTATGAAACTGGTTTTCATAGATCGTACATTATCCTTGTTATTCTTAGAAAATTCTCCTTAGCATACTTTCATCCCAAGACCTATCCCCACTGGCTTCGAGGGTCATGTTTAATCTAAAGGCATAGTTTCAGAACTTTTCAACTATGCTAAACAAAATAGCTGTCTCAAACTTTTGATCGAACAATTTTTGGTGGAAAAGGACGTGAGAGGGGGGCTAGTAGCCGTCCGATCTATTTGGTCCAATAAAAGAGACACCAAAATTTTTAATTTCCGTTCAAATGAGCCCTTTCCCAGTTTTCTAGAACCGTTTGTTCGATACGATCACCCTGGGAAAAAAGGAAATTAACACACATCTGTGATTTTTTTTTCTTTTCTGGCAAATAATACAAAATTCAATACTTTTACACATAGGGACTTGAAACCTCTATAGTAGGGTTTTCTGGTACACCAAATCTAATGGTTTGATTTTATTTAAAATTCTTTCCCTTTTATTGGGTGTTTCCTCCCTCTTTCAAAATCAGGCAAATTTTCAGTTTCTTAGCCTCTTATGGGTAAAACTAAGCTTAATGAATCTTATATATTTGGAAACAACTTAATAAGCGATGATATATTGACTGATGTCAAAATTCTGTTTCTAGAATGTCAGTTACTATTGAGCCTTGTAGCTGTATTCTTACATCTCGTCACCGCAAACTGTTTGATATATTGGCACATAAGTCCAAAAACTGAAAGAATAGGATGTTATCTACGTTTATTAGGTGTTTCAATTACAAATAAGAGAATTTGGAGAATTATTGGAGTTCTGATTAGATATTAGAAGTCGAAATTAAAATCATTAGACAATTCTCAGATTAGATACTTCCCCCCTTACTCCCAACCGACTTCAATCATCAAACTACAATCGATTTAATCTATCTATTTATATTACAAATCCTATTATAAAAAGCACTAAGTCCTATTTTCTTTTTCATGATTTCTTTTTTTTAGAAAATTATATTTAATGTATAGGCTACATACAATCTTATTTTTCAAATACTCCATTTCTGCTCTATTTGCAGATGTAGAGGGTGTATTCATGTCCACCGTTCACTCCAGTTTCAAAGGTTTTAACAGAGAAAATCTAATTTAGAACTGATACATTACAGAGAGAGAGAGAGAAAAAACAACAACATAAATATGAAGACAGAATTCGATCTCATCAAATTTTGTCAAATAGGATGTATAAAACATTTTCGTAGTTTTGCAATTACCTAGTTCGCGTATCAGCTTGGTGATAACGCTTTAGAGTCTATTTATAATATAAACCTATGGGAGGAAATCGGAGGTTTCAATGGCAGTTCATTAGCATATTTACCAATCCGAAAAATATTAGAAACTGTAGTTAATCACTATTTTGTGTTTTTTTTTTTAATTAGCTTCTTATATGATTTACTCGACTGAAACATGAATCTACACTCTTTATCGTGAAAAATCACTAGATTTAGCAAATAATCAATATTTTAAAACAGAATCACTATAAATAACTGACCAGAAAATAAATCCTAGGCAATGTCAAAAACACTAGAAACATAGATAATCAATAGGAGCGGTAACCCTGTATCCGAGTGGTCTCCTGATATGAGGGCCAAACAAACTGAAGTGGTTTTTTTTATGTAAATATCTTACTCATAATCTAGGTCAAATTATCTAAGGTGAAATATAGGTAAAAAGTCATTTAATGCTCGTATGTTTGAAAGATTGAATAAATTTTTGATTTTTTTTTGTGTTTAAAAAAGTTAACTAAATTCTTTATTTTGTCATTTTCTTCTACTTTTTTTCCGTTGCTTAAGGCTCCCCGATGTAAAGGTAAAATATTTTGACTTTAATTATTATTTGCATGGAAAAGTGCTTTGTTTTTGTTCTGTCATTAATTTAAAAAAAAAAAATCCGAAGAAGAAGTTTTTCAAAGAAAATTAAAGATCCATATTAAACTTAAGACAAGCAGAAATAAAGTCCTTTAATAATTCAAACTTGTAACGACTAGAAATAACTATTAAAGAATAAATGAAACCCAAAAATAAATAGAAATTAAAATAAATGATAGTATAAAAGGTAAAGGTAACAGATACAAATATAGATGAATAAATAAACCTTAAAACGAGTAAAACTCATATTGAATGTTCAAGTCAAACTTAAAACGAATGAAAATTACTTCAAGAAAGACTTTGGCTATTGCCCTATTCCTTAACCGTAAAAGTTCTGAAGTCTATTGAATCATTTGCGTTCTATTGAACACTATTTGCATTTTGAATAGTGCGCTTTGTGTGTTCAAAACATCGACGACAAATAAAAAAATATCACTATATTAATTAAGATGACTTGAAAGAACTATCTAAAATGAACTTAATATTTAATATATAATGGTATTGATCCCTGGAAACTCAGCGTTTCAAGATTTTTTCACTTTAATTTATGTTTAATTTCAAAGTTATAAATACAAAAAATGTGTATAGTATAATTTGTTTTCACTATAGCGCCAACGACGTAATAGGCTTTAGAACTTTTACTTCTAGGGAAGGGGGAGGGTGCAGTAGTCAAAATCCTGTTTGAATTAATCTTTAATCGTTTTAAGTATGACTTAAATATTCAATTTAATTTCTACTCGCTCTAAGATCTAATTATGCATCTATATCAGTATACGTTATCTTTGTGTTTTATATCACTATTTATTTTAATTTCTGTTCGGTGGTTTCATTTATTCTTGAATATTAATTTCTGGTCGTTTTGAGTTTGAATTTTAATAAGACTCAATTTCTGCTGATCTTTAGTTTGATGTAGCTCTTTACTTCTCTTTGAAAAACTTTCTTTTTTGGAACTCATTTTAGAATTAATTTCTGTTCGTTTTTGATTGCTAAAGTTTGTTACCATATTGGTTAATATAATGATTACTTATCCAGTTTTCGAGTCTTCGGCTTAAGAATTAAAATATTGGATACTAATTTAGTAGTTCTAATTAGTGTATTTTGATTTATTTCAACATCCCCCTCAACGTTCCCTGAAAATTTCAAACACATGCCACTAGCTGTTCATGAGATATTGCAGATATACCCTTTTGAAAACCGGGATGCACTTATTGCCTTTAGATCAAGCACAGATCATCCTTAACTGTTCCTGAGGTATTTCACCCGTTGCACAAACCATTTCAACAAGATGGATGTACATATTATCTTTGGATCTAGTTAAACATTCACTGAAATTTTCAACTAAATATCATTAGCCAATCCTGATATGTGGCACCTACGCCCTTTTGACAACCGGAATGCACATAACTGCGTATTGAATAAGCTCAATATCTCCCTCAACATTCTCCGAAAGTTTCAACTAAATACCTTCACTATTCCTGAGATATTACTGACGTACCGTTTTAGCACCCAGAATACATATTGTGTCTTTTAATTTTATTTAACATCCCCCTTAGCACTCCATGAAAATTTCAACTTAATAATCCTAGCCGTTCCTGAGATCAATTATAGATACGTCCTTCTGACAACTTGGATTCGCCTAGTATCTTCTGGTTTAGCGGAACATTCCCCTCAATATTCTCTGAAATTTTCAACTTAATAGCCATAGCCGTTCGTGAGATATTGCGGATAAGTCCTTTTGACAACCTGGATGCACTATGCCATTTTGACAAGCAGGGCAAAGTTAAACTCTCTTGATTTAGTTCAATAGTTTTAGTTGTAATAGTCGAAGTTATAGCAGTATATGCAGTCACAGTCGCAATCGCAGTAGTATTATAAGCACTCATAGTAGTGGTTACACTCAAAAGCAATAGCATTTGCAGTCACGAGTCGTCGCATTTGTATGTAGTTGACGTCACAAGTAGCCAGAGCAGCAGTCGAGTTGGATTCGTATTGGCAGTTAGAAGTACTTACAGTCGTAGTCATAAGCTGTCGCAGTCGTGAGTATTCAGTAGTAGTAAGGCAATGCACAGTCCTGACTCTGATTGCGTAATATGCCTTACCACGGGCCAGTGACCTATTACAATGAACCCTACATGGCTTGGCAGACATGTTTTCTATTGTGACATTCATTTTTTGTGTGTCAGTCGATTAGAGAAAGCTTGGTGGTTAATTCATATAATAACTTGATTGGTCGGTTTTCTAAAAAAAACTTGCCAAGCTATAATGTACTCAATTAAAAAAAAAACCCGATATAATGTCCGTACACTGCATCCCAATTTTCATTATGTTTTAATAAATTGTTTATAGTACACCATATATTTTTAACTTTTTAAAACAATGGATTTGTCAATTTTCAATGTGAGTACACTTTTCATTCTTTTATTTCCCCCCCCCCCCAAAAAAAAAAAACGTTTTACTTGTAAATTCAAATTTCAGAGGGACGGAGCCCCCCTCTCTAACAAAAAAAAAGACTATTAAGAGTGACACAACACGACTCGATAATCACGGCAAGTCCCACTTTTTTCTATTATTTCAAGAAAATCTCTCTCCACCAGCTGTCTGTGTCCAAGATACTACTGTTTTGACAGTAAGTTTTTTATAATTCAGAATCTAGCTTTTTAATAAAATGCCGCATTTTTTTGCTTTGAATTAAAAGCTTGCGAGAGACAGAGAGTGTGAGAGTTTTGGGGGGTTAAATTTCACAGGCTCTTGCTATAAACGGGGTTTGTCTAATTCCGATGTCACGGCGGATGACTTTGGTAAAAAATTAGCATGGGAGGGGGCCTAGTTGCCCTCCATTTTTTTTTTTGGCTTACTTACAAAGAACATTGGAACTTTTAATTTCCGTCTGAATGAGTCTCCAGAGAGGAGCTTTTAATTTCTACAGTAGGGTTATCTGATGATGTAATTTTAATTAAAATTCTATGAGTTTTGGAGGTTGTTTTTCCCTTTTTTCGAAAACAAGAAAAATTTTTCTCAGGCGCGTAACTTTTGACCGCTATAGCTAAACTTGATGAAACTGAAATATTCGAAATCATAAGGATTCTTTGCTCTTTACGCTAAAGTTTTTATTGTTTAAAAAAAATAAAGTTGTGAGACAAGGTCAAACTTTAGCGTAAAGAGCGATGCGATGAGGAGGGGGACAGTCCCTTTCATATAGGGAATAATTTCTGTTCGTTTTAAGTTTTAATGTCGCTCCTTACTTTCAGTTTAAAAAACTTGTTTTTTTTTTATTTAATTTCTGATGGTTTTTTTAGTTAATGCAGCTTTTATTTGCATAAAAATTTTACTCTTCTTTTGTTAAATGGATCTATTTACAAATTAACTTACGTAACTAACTTCTATATTCCTGTATTTTTCTTCTGGCAAAAAATACAAAGTTGCAGATTTTTGAAGATATGAGCTTGAAACCTATGTAATATAGTTTTCTTATACGCTTAATCTTACGGTTTTATTTTCATTAAAATTAATTAAATTTTAGGGGGTGTTTCCCCCCTCTTAAAAAAAAAAAAAAAAAAATCGGGTAAATTTTTATCAGGCTCGTACCCTTTGATTAGTAATACTAAACGTAATAAAATTTATATATATTTAGAATCAGCATTATAAACACATTCTTTTGATAAATTTATTAACATCAAAATTCCGTTTTTAAAAGTTTGGATTACTATTGAGCCGTGTCGCTTGTTTTTTTTATTTTTTTTTTTTATATTAAGTATATGTTATTACGTATATGAGGGGGAGGGTTCTCCCCTTATTCAAAAACACACACTTTAAGTTAAAATTCTAAAAAAAAATTTTTATTCACAACCTTCTGAATCACACAGGCCGTTTTAATTAGAATAGATGGCTCGTTTGAAAGCACTAAAAAAAATTGTAGCGTAAAGAGTGAGGTATTGACTTGGGGGAGAACCCCCTCACATTCACTATAATTTCTGTTCGTTTTTATTTAGAAGTATGAAATTAATAATAGGAGCACCCTAATGAGCAATAAACAAGAGGAGGAGGAGGACAAATCTTGACCTATTAAGCATTTATCAAACAAAATGGAAAAAGGGGAGTTTTTTTTTTAATGATAAATTTTGCCTTTTTTTTAAATGAAGAGGATAAATGAAAAAACACCACATCTGAAAAAAAATCAAGACGGAGCGAAGCTATATTAATTCAAGCCGCAAGACCATCAATTATCAAATATGCTGGTAGAATTACACACGAGCTGGAACAAACAACAACCAACAAGCTTATAGTGCCAGGATTATATCCCCACAGTGTTCGCTACGCGCACGCTGGAATCAATTTGATAACAGGATGGACAACTTCTCATATGCCTCTTTCGAGCCTACTCAAGATTGTAATCTTGACCTCCGTCATATATTGCCAAGGAGTTCGGATGTGGAAGCCCAGTCGGACTTTGTAAGTATACACATAATTTTTTCTTTCCCTATTTTCAAAAATAAGGTAAATTTTCTCAGGCGCATAACTTTTGATGAGTAAAACTTAAATTTGTTTCTAAACTATTCTATAATAATTCTATTTCATTTTCTTTCATTAACCAAATTAGCAGTATATAAAGGAATGCTTATAACACTGAAATAGCTTATCATGCATTTCTAAAAAAAACCTAACTTGTAACTTCTCGCTTCTAACCTAGACGTTTTCTAATGTAATAATCCAATATTCCTTTAAACAAACTAACTATATGAAAACATATAACTCGCTATTTCACAGTTGACAACCATTCTTAAACTGGGGTATGTTTTGCAGTAAGCTTTTGCGCACATCCGGTGCTTATCAAATCTCCCATCGTTACATTTGAATTTTAATCCGGTCGACAGCTATAATTTGAATTCTAAGTGGGGTTCTTGTGACAGAATTTGTATTTCCGATAAGATATATTAAGATAGGAAGAAGGTTTTAATAATCTCCAACTATGTCTTCACAATGATGTGAAGAAATATTATTTGGGGCGAACCCATTTCATTGAAACACTTAGGTGTTTTCGAGAAAGAATTTGAGGCTGTTCTATTTGAACAGTGTTGTGAAGTCCGATATCCCAACTCGAAAGGGCATCGATCCTCCTACCTCGAAGGGAGCTCCCGGTTCCCAAGGGTCCTCACAGAGGGAAGGCTCTAAAAAGGACCATCCAGCATTTTAATTGCACTTTATCTGTTGATATGGATGGAGAAAAAAAGTTCTTCTCTCTTACAATCATGTATTTAGCCCTGGTCAACTAGGTTCACAACTTCAAACAAAACCGTTGCAAAAAGACATAGGAAAATTCGGATCTTTGAGAGAGTTACACCGCCAATTATTGACGTATGGGACTCGTGTTCATTAACTGAAGCTGAGGAGCGAGAGTTCGTACAGCAGAGCAAGTCAGTCGAGCAATGTTCGAATTTTTTTGAGAGTTATAATGAAGAGGGTCAAGCACTAGAATTGGACCCATATTTTGCGTTTTCATTCTGGAAGTTTTAGTTATAAAACCACTAGTTTTTTTATCATTCTCTTGTTCTAACTTACACTTCTAAGAATCAGACTACATTTTCCTGACTAAAACAATATATATACTTTTTTAACATGTTCAGTTGTCATAATGAAAGACATATGGCAATGTAACTTATTTTCTTCTTCTTCTTTTAATTGTTCAGGTGTTGGTGGGACAATGACTATGTGAAATTGACATAGTTTTTAACTTTATAAAAATAATGGGTATTTTACATAAAAAATAAAACTTTTTTTTTTCTACAGATTAAAGATATAGCACCACCACCGACACCGTTGAGTGATGAACCAAGTGTATTTACAGGACCAATTCTGTCACCACCAACGGAGTTCAGCGATGAACCTACACTAGTTCTAGAGGATATGGAGTGGCATAGGGGGTTCCTTAATGATGTTTTTGGGGACATGGCTAGTCTAGATGACTTAAGCTGTGATGTTGACATGCTTGAGGATCCGGAGTGGACACATAGCCTTATGCGTCAACATTTAGATAATGCTACTAGTGCATCTGAACTGGGTCCTCATAACGAAATTCCATCACAGGACAATACAGGCTGGCTCGACCAATTGTCCCCTAACACCTTGGAATATGCACTAGGGGACCTCATGCCACATCCCCCCAATATGATTGAACAGACTAGGAGTGGTGGTGTTATTGAAAATTCCCTGTCACCCCCCACCATTCCACTTAATGATAGAGATAGTAGTAGTAATACAACAGCAACAGTATCCCCTCTTCCGGATTTTTTTCTGTCCAACTCTGCCTTGCACCACACATTGGTCTACAGCGCAAAATTCTGTGATCCCTTCAACTCTCTAGTGTCGGGGAATATAATAACAGATCCCCTGGCCATTACACATTCATATGCTGATAATATTCGAGCCATTCTTGAACAACAAATGGGGGTGTGGGGAGTGGGGGTCAGTTTAAAAGCATCAATAGCACTAAAAATATTTTTTTTAAATGAAAGTGTGGGTGAGGTGTATTCGAAATACTTGCACACAGAGATGTTGGCAATACACCCGCATTTATAGAATTATGGGGAGGTTTTTCTAAATTGGGCTAATAGTATTCAAAGTAAGTGGGAAAATTATAACGAGGGGGGTTGTGGATCAGTGGTTTTATTCATTGAAAGTTTAAATGTTAATATTTGTTGGTTCAAAAAAGATTTTATTGTAAGCTGGGGCGCAGGGAATATTTAATTAAAACACCATTCAGATTTCGAGGGGTGTCAGGGGGTACGACAAATCTGTTTCGATACCAGGCTGCAGTGTTTAAGGTATACATTTTTATTTACGGAATACAGACCACTTGAAATAACTGCATCTAAGAAAAAGTTAGACAAAATGGCAGTTAATGGTAGGGAGGGTTCAAAGTTCCCCAAAGTAAATTTTAATTGTTTAAATGGTCAATATCCCGTGACACTAAAAGGAATAGATATTTTTAAGCGGGTTTATGCACATTTAAAGATTGGTGTCACAGTGTTACAGTATGAACCAGAATTTGAAGATGGTCAGCGTTCCGATAAAAAGGGTGTCTTTTTTCCAGCGTGGGCTCCTTCAGTTGAATGACTAGAACATTGGGTGTGGCTTCTATACACCCCACCCACAGACTCCAATTAAATTGGTCATATCAATGCGATTACGGATATTAGTAGGGTTCTAAGTGAGGGTAAACATCGAGGGGGTGTATGCTATTACTGTCCAACATGCCTATCAATATTTTGCTCCGATTTAAAGTTAAAGCATTACTTGAAAAACTGTAAACGTCATGGATACCAGGCTGTGGAGACGGTAAGCGGAGATAGAGTGATATTAAGTTTTAAAATTTTCAAAAAACGCTCCTACAGAGCAATAAGATTACTTTGGACTGTAAGGCTAAGTTGACAGACGTGTGCGATCCGTCAAATTCAAATTGTGTTAAAATACATGAAGCCATAGGGGTCTCTTACGCTCACGCGCAACGAGATTCAAATAATATCATGCAAGTACTGGATGTAGTTGAGATGTTGAGTGACGGTGAAGACTGCATGCGCTCGGCATTGGTCAGTCTAATCCAAACAGCAAACGGTGCAATTTCGCGCCTTCGTTATACAAACTGTCCTATGCTCCTATGACCAGATGCCAGAGTTGCCATTAAAAATCGTAAACTGTGCTGAGTTTGCAAGGGAAAATTTGATGATGGCGTTGGGAATGCGGGAAGGAGGAAAGTGATCGACCCTGATCATTTGTGGCCGGAACTTACATCGGGAGGGAGTAACTTTAGAGGGGTCTCACACCAGTCATGCAATTTAAACGTTAGACAACAATATTTCGTACCTCTTTTTATACACAATTCCAATTACGACTAAAAGTTTGTTCTTCCGGCGTTGGCCCGCATTGCCAAGGGGGGAGTTGTAGATGACGCATTGATAAATGGTTCTTTTTCATATAATATGATACCCAAATCATCTGAGAAGCTACATTTGCTAGAATTCATGTCGAAAACAGTTGAAAAGGGTAACATGTTCCTGAATTAAATTCGGTTTTTAGACTCTTTCAGCCTATTACACAAATTCTTAATTCAATTGATTCAGTTTCAGAAAAGTGACAATTTTTATAGATTCCCCCTCCTCAAACAGCACGTCTCCGATGGTTAAATGTATGATTTATTAACGGCTACGGGTATTTATCCATACGATTATTAAGGCTCTAGCTCGAGGCTAGATGAGGTGTCACTACTGCCCATTGAAGCTTTTTACAATTCTCTTACTGAGAGTGAGTGTACCACTAGCGACTACGAATTTGCTAAGTGGGTTTGGGCATAGGGCGGGTGTAAAAAAGGGTGGGATTACTGTATACTTTACTTGGCCAGTGACTTAATCACTATCCTGGACATTGTGCGAAAAAATACTTATAAAATCTATGGGAAATTTGTGTTGGATTTAGGTTTTTATTTTTCCACTCCCCATTTGGTGATGGACTTGATACTTAAAATCAGCAAAGAAGAAATAGGGCTGATCGCCGATGTGGATCAGCATCTTTTTGTAGATATATCAATGTGGGGTGGGTATGTTTTTCACGGGGATCGTATCATGAAAACTGATCCAAGTGGACAGCACACCGATGAAAAGTCGGACGCAGTTTTTTTGGATATGAATTCTCTTTACCCATCGGCAATGTCTCACTACTGTTTGCCGTGTGGCAATTATAAATGGCTTAACAATCCCTGTCCTTCGAATTTCCCAACATTGCTAGCGTTGAGGAGAATGGGGCACAGGGGTGGTTTTTTTAAATTGACGGTGAAATACCCTAGGAAATCCATGACTCGGTAATAGACTTTGTTTTTACGTGCATAAATAGACCAGTGGGTATGGACTCTCTGAGACCCTACAATTTATCTTTAGTAGAGGGCGGGAGAATGCACAGGGTGCCTTCAAAACAAAAACTTATTGCCGACCTCAACCCGAAACAGAATATCGTTGTTCATCACGTGCTATTGAAATGGATGGTGTCGAATGGTGTCAAGGTCACAAAGATTCATAGAGCCCTCCAATTTGATCAAAAGCCTTACATGAAAACTTTATTGACACCTTTGTCAGTAAGCGTTCACAAGCGAAAACGAAAAATGAAAAAGAAGTCTATAAACTCATTTTGAACTCAGCTTTCGGTAAAATAAGCGAGAGCGTACGACACAGAAGTCGATGTGACATTGTAACCAACCCCAAAGATTGTGCCCGAATCAGTACAGATCCAAACGTAACATCGTTCACACTCATAGACTCTAATATAGTTCTCCTACATCGCAAGAAACCAAACGTTGTTTTAAATAAAAATATCGCAGGTGGAAGTGCAATAACCGAAATATCCAAGAAACTTATGTTGTCATTTTATTATAATGTATGCAAGGTACAGTGGCCGATTGAGGGACAAGTTCAAGTGTACTACGGGGAAACTGATTCACTCCTGTTAAAAGTCAAAACTGAAAATCTATTGAATGATTCGGAAAATGGCGAGTACATTAGCTCAGGAATGGACTACACTAACTTGGACGAATCCCTCTACCCAGAGCTAGTGAGACGCAAGGCCCAAAATCAATTTTTAATGCTAAAATCTGAAACGGGTAGTGATTTAATATCCAGTGGTGTGTTTCCTGGTCCGAAGGTATACTGTGTGGAAACTCACGGCAATGATATAAAACAATTTTTTAAGTGTGTACCTACACACTTTTTAAAAAATAATTTCGACATGAGTGTGTATAGAAACTGTGTGGAACGTAATTTAGTGCAAAGGACGAAAGTAATGGAGTTTCGCTCTTTAAAATTTAAAAACTACACAGTTAGAGTTGATAAAAACGCCATGTCTGCCATATCGTACAAAGTATATGTACTTGAGGATGGTTTTAAGTTACTACCAAACGTTAATTATTTAATTTAAGACCTATTTGAATTTAAATAGTACATAAAACAACTGGGTGTAAACAAATTAAATTAAATTCACTAAAAAAAAAAAAAGTATAAATTGGATGGGAGGGTTTTTTTGGGGTAATTAGGTTTTTTTTGTTTTTTTTAATTCTTTTTTTTCTTTATCACAATCAATTTTCAATGTGTGTGTGTGTGCAAGGCAGATCAATTTCCAGTATTTAATGCCAGCCCCGGCCCAGGCCCGCCGCAGCGGGCCCCCGGCGCCCGGCGCTTCCCGGCCCCCCCGGCCGCCACAGCGGCTGCCCCCTGGGGGGAGGGGGGACCCCAAAATTTAAAATGTTGTAAGTAAAAGTGATATTTCACAAGTGTGCACATTAGTCCAATAAATGTTGTATTTAAAAAAAAAAAAAAAAAAAAGTGTATTTATTTAAGTGTTTGTTTTTTTCTAGTGGTTATGTAAATGTTGTATTTTTTTTTATTATAAATAAATTTAAAAAAAATGTATTTTTTTTTCATGTTTAATGTGCCTTTTTCAATGTAGTATTTTTTAAAAAGTATTGTCACTTTTTTTTATGTATATAATAAAAGAAAATATTATTCTTCTTCTTCTTCTAAATATTATTCTTGAACGGAGTACTATTATTAATAGGGAAATTATTTAGTCATTAGACAGCCATAGTCTATAGTTGGTTGTCCTGGTGAACTGTTGAAGGGAACATATATCAATTTAAAACACCATTCAGATCGTTTCTGTGTGGACCGTCAATGTTGGGCAAAACAACACTCTTAACTAAAATAATTAAAAATTGCGATAAAATGTTTGTGGAAAAGCCGAAAAAAATCTACTATTACTATAGTATTTGGCAGGAGTCATATGATAAAATAAAATCAATTGCTGCCACGACGGGGTTGGTGCAGATTCAATTCATACAGGAACTTGATGTTGTCAGCATTATTGAACCAAACTCTTGGTTGATCTCTGACGATCTGGCTGAATCTATTGAACACTAGTCCGTTAAATTTCTAAAACTGTTGATTGTTTACTCACATCATGAACAGAGATCGGTTACTCAGATTCTACACAAACTCTTTCATCAGACCAAATGTATGTGAACACTTGCATTGAACTGTATTTACTATATTATCTACAGAGTTCTTCTAGATTTCAGCTTGCTAATAACTCTCAATAAACAAATCTATCCGGGAGCCCCCAAATTTCTGCTCTCAGCTTACAATCAGGCAACGAATAAACCCTACGGCTACATCCTATTTGATCCTAATCAAAATACACCCGAGGATATGCGTACAGTCACAGATGATTTTGACAATGAAATTACAGTATATCTCCCCATGAAAACTAAAAAGACCTATTAGTTGCTATCATGACACTGAAGAAACTACATGAAAATAGACATTTGTTTTCAGTTCTAAGCACTTCAAAACCTCCGCTCAGGAGAGCAATACTCAAACACGGTATTGACAACGATTTCATTAATCTAATATCCGAACTTTGTTTAAATTTGACCGAGGGTAATGTTCAAGTGCCAGAAGTAGTTAAGCAGCAGGCAAAGCAACATCGTTCCATTATACGTACATGGGCCTCTAAAAAGAAAGGAAAGAATTTCAAAAGGAAACGACTTCTTCAGGCGGGCGGTAGCTTTTTCACACTTTTACTGCCATTAATTGCAGGACTTGTAAACATTTTTCTCTAGAGAGAGAGAGAATGACAAAACCATATAAATTGACTCCAATAGAACTCGCTCTCTCACCCGTCGAACACTTTGAGAACAATCGGAGTAAAGTCATAGGCAATTAGAATAATGATCATGATAAAAAACTGCTTTTACTTCAAGACACAACTTGTTAAGTTGAAAAACACACTTCGTATTGATCAAAGCCCACTGCTGCTGCTGCTGCTGCTGATTCCAAGAAAGAATACTTCCCTTAACATTCTGCCTCTGCTGGAACACAATTGAAGAAGGAGGAATTGGATTCCATTGTATCCAAAATTGGAAATATAATGCCCCAGTAATATCTCCAAAAAAGTACACGACTCCTAGCCTATCTCTTGAAAATTGGTCAAGATGACATTCAAGTTGACAGCGATGGGACAGGGATTATAATTCAGGACAATAGATATAATCTACTTGATTTAATCTATGACATGGTTAAAAATCGTAAATGGCTATTATCATTTGACACTCATCTATACAACTTTCTAAATACATTAAACTTCCCCAAAAGTCTTATTGGCACTAGACAAATTCTAAATAAATTAAATGAACATGCATCATCGTCATCATCAACAACAAGAACATTGACACAATTAAAATATGAACTTGAAAAAGAAGATTTTTAATCAATTTTGGAAAATACTAGCACACCACTGATAGCTAGACAAAAGCGAAGACGTATCAAGTCAACCTCACCACCACCACCACCACCAACGGCCAGTATACAAAAGGGTAGCGGACGTTACACAACGTGTTTACGTTCAAAATGTTTGAAGTTCTGAAAGATGTTTATGAAAATATTGGTGAGGCGGGGAGTTTAATTTCCCCCCCCACTCTTTCCAAAGTCACTGGTGTTCACACTAAAAGTGTACAAGACTATCTACAAAATGAATCAAGTTACACTCTGCTTAGAAATCATAGACTTCATGCCAATAAATATCGAAAAACTAAAGCCTTTTAACCATTGCATATAATGCAAGCAGATCTCCTGACTCTAGACGAGCTTCAAAGACGTCACAATAAACTTTACAAGTAAATCCTACTTGCAATCAGGGTTTATAGTCGTTAATCATATGCTGGTCCATCGCAGTGAAAGAGATTTGTTGAAGATGCCCTGTCTATTGAAAGTATTCTTGAACAGGATTCGTAAAAAAAATTCAAACGGATCGCGGTGGTGAATTTGTTAATCCCCATGTTGCAAAAGTACTAGAGAAATATAGTACACTGCTCTATCAGATCACAGTCCTATAAAGGCTGCATTGGCCGAACGATTGATAAGAACTATTCGACTTTTAATTTCAAGATATTGTACATTGAAAAATACATCGGCTTTTATTCATGATCTAGATAAAATCATGTTGATTTATAATCAACGACCTCATCGATCATTGTCCAACTCTACGCCAACGGAAGTTCATCATTCTGATCATGATACAATTGACACCTTTCTAAAACAGTATTCCAATGAATCGTCGGCTGTCAAGAAGATGAAAAATAAATTCAATGTTGGTGATACTGTTCGAATTAATAGAAAAACTAATGTTTTTGAAAAGGATAATTACTTATTGTCCACCGAACTTTGTTAAAGTGGCAAAAATTCTAGACAATAAACCCATAACTTATCGCCTGCGTCATACAAGAGATGACGAGATTATCGGCGGCTTTTATGACTAAAAACTACAAAAGTTAAAAATGCTAGTGAAATCTATCATATTGAAAAGACATTAAAGACACGTACTCGCAGGGGTGAGAAACAGTTACTTGTTTCATGGATAGGATACAAATCTGAGATTGATTCTTGGATTGGTGTTGAATATATTGACAATGCCCAATGATTTCCATGTGACTTTCATGTCCAATGTTTCCAATCCTCCCTACAATGGCTTGACTACGACAGGTGATTTTTGGACAAAACTCTCCCCTACCATGAAACTTGACGGTGCATATGAAGTGGCTCTTGACTGTATTCTCAAAAATACCGTTGACATCCTGAGTAAGGATCGTGTGTATGATATAAAAGTTATACCACTCGATTGGACTATGAAAGGGGTAAACTATGTCGACTATGAATGGGTTGAAGCACTTAAATCTAGTGAATATCCACATGCCAAATCGAAATATATTGAATATGATAATATGGGGGATTTGTGTCATGCTATCAATAGAAAAATATCATATCGCAGGAATGGTAAATTCCATTTCAATTATTCGTTGGAACAAGATAGGATTTACATTAGCTCACCTCTTGACACTGAAATAGTTATTCTCAATAATAATCTGAGAGACTTTCTCGGCTTGAAACAGAATGTGATCAATGGGAAAAATGCTTATACTGTTTATGGGATGGATCAAGTTATTTTTGCTGATTATCCACCTGGTTTCGCCTCGGACTGTTGCAAATTTCTCTATTCATCCTTTGTGGAAACATCGAGAGTCGGTAATTCAAATGTCCCCCTCCTACGTGTTCTTGAATGAAAAACATCTCATGAACTTGTTTCTCACTATAATATAAAGCATCTTCAGTATGTTCCAGTAAACACTTCATATTTGGAACTCTGTGATTTAACACAAGAAGTGAATTGAGTGATCCTCTAGTAATAACTAAAGGCATAACAGTGATTACATGTCATTTTTGACCGATTGTTAACGTGAATACAATCATCTAAAAAGAATAATAGGAGAATTCCAGTTGTCTGTCCCGATATTGAGTGTTTTTTTGATGCTTTGAGTCCACGTCAAATAGGCGATGGATTGGAATACTACAAGGGGCGTTCTAAAATGTCTGGCTATGGTCTTGGTAGCTGGTTTGCTAGGCTATTTCGTTCTGCACTACCCCTCGCCACAAAATATCTTGTACCTGCTGCATCAAATTTTGCTGCCTCCACACTACAGGACTGGGGGCCGGGCAAGAATTTCAAGGAGAGTCTTAAGGAAAATATTAGATCTTCAGCAAGAGCCGTTGGTGAGCAACTAAATTCTCGACAAAATGGAGAGGGATTGAAAAGGACGCGTTCGCGTCATTCACTCATCAGTCTCCACCCAGGCAGGAAGCAAAGGACATCAACAAGGACTTTGAGGAATAAAACAAGGAAGCCCGATAAGCAGAAGAAGAAGAAGAAAAAGAAAAAGATTGTTAGATCAAAGAAGGATTTCTTCCCTTAAGATGACCTATCCCTCCCACAAGGAATCCCATCCATTATTCTGCTCCTCTTTATATCTATACAATGCTCAAAATGTTGATGTCACTGTCAGGTATGGCTACTATGAACATGTTCACCCCCAACAACCCCTCTCGGACTATATAAACTATCAAATATTTTTCAATGAAGACTATTTCATTAATTTGTCTTAAACATTTTTTGATTTAAATGTCGTGGTGAAGGAAATTTCAGATAATACTCCAAATGCTGTCGATGGTCTCTCCTATGAAAACTGTATTCTACACAACCTATTCAAACAAATTAATGTTTTTATTAATGGAACATTGGTGAGCACTAGCAATAAGTTATCAAACTATGCAAGCTACATACAATTTACGATGATGACACCAAAGGCTTACAAGGAATTGAGAGGACAATCATTAGGCCATGAATATCGGTCAGGTGTTGATAGTGACGGTGAGCTGACTACTGCAGTGACCCAGGAGTATAATCTAGTTGGAAAATTTAATCATGAGATATTCAATATATCCCAATGGCTACCCCCCAATGTCAAGATTGACATAAAGCTACAGATGACCCCATCAAATTTCATTTTGAGAAAAACACTTCCTGCAGCACCCTATGCAAATGTCATTATCACATCGGCAATTCTCCACGTCCGAAAACAACAGGTTATGAGCTCTGTTGCATTATCAGTGTAAAAGCTAAGAGCCAGTTTAAATAGCATTCAACTTCGGGGCATTCATATAATAACTGACTAATGGCACAGGGCCTTTTGCTATCGTATCTTTAGCAATTCCTATTTCTTCAATGCTAATAACCCGTCATCATCGGTGGTTGCTGTTTTGAAGAGTGGCAGAGCCGTTGGATCCTGGACTGAATCCCCCCACGATTTTAATTTCTTCGGTCTATCTAGCCTCGTGTGCAAAGTGAATGGTATTCCACCGTACACTTTATCATTTGACAAAAAATCCTATAGAAGTCTGTACGAGTTGACTATGCAATCTCTAGATCATGATTCTCAACTATTTCAAAATGGAATAACCGATTCAATGTTTTCAAAAAATCATGGGGTTATTGTTTTGGATTTGTCTGGCACACAGGATATGACCATAGTACGAACAGGGAATGTACGTTTAGAGTGTACATTTGCCAATGCTCTGACCGAGAGTATCACGCTAATATCACTGAGTCAATTTGAAACCTATTGGGAAATCACCCCCGACGGCAGTGTTCTACTAGACCTAGCACCATGAACACAAAACAAATCATCAACGTATTTAGTGTGGATCCAGACAGGTCGCAGTACAAGTCCTACTGCATACCTTCGGACTACCTTGAAAATATTACAAGTGTTAACAACACCCTAATCATTGTTAATAGCAGTCCATCGACTTTGGAAACCGGTCATTGGCTATGCATCTTTCAAACAGCGAAGAATATTGAATTTTTTGACCCTCTTGGCCTATCGTTTAAATTCTACGCACCAGACATCAGCAACTTTATCGAAAGCAGGGAGAAAATCATTAAGCAAAATCAACGAAGAGTACAGGATTTAACAACTAAGACATATGGGCTTCATGCAGTACTCTTTTTCATGTTTAGATAGCGTGGCTACACCTAAAATCAGTTTCTCAACATATACATTGAATTACCCCAATTGAACGACTTTCTAGTGGAGAATATACTTACAAGTGTATTTAATATTGATTTTAGTGTCCTAAGAATAGAATGTTCTAAAGATGTATGTGAAATTGTTTATTAATAAAAAAATTTATATACATCATAAAAACGACTTTTCTACTCTTTAGATTTCATCCACTACTAGGTATTTGTCGACAACAACTAGTGCAGGTAGATTATCTGAATTCGCCGTGTGCTGATCCTGATACAGTGCAATGTTAGGATCACATTTTCTACAAAAGATTGTCAATTCGTTCGGGCCATATCTCTCTATACATTCAATAATACTCTTTTGGGTCATTATAGAGAATTCAAATGTTTTACTTTGATTATTTGAAGCATTTTCACAAACAGTGTCCTCAAGTGTCGAATCACATTCAGTCACTGCCAAATGAAAATCAGTGGGCTTATAATCATAACACCCAATGTCTTCACAACGATGACGTAGAAACCATATTCTTTTGTTGTTCCAGCAGTTGAATCTTTGACCCGGTTCCTCCTCCCAGAACAATCTAAAACCACGACGATACCAATCACGTAGCAATAAACTAAAATCACGGTTAGGATTCTTTCCAATCATACCGGGATATGAACTCTCCCACTGCTTACATTTATCATAATGACAATTGAAGCATAGGTGGCCTCTAGGATGAGAGTCACACACCTCTTCAAGACAGGAATTACAACCTTTAATTTGTACAGCATATCCTCTATGCAATTTACACGGGTTGCATAGTCTACACTTTTCATCATACTCCTCAATCATTGTGCAATTCTCACATGATGGTGACCAGCTTCCCAGTGAGTACATACATAACGGACATGTATGGAACATTTTGTCATGTGTTGACACTCTCACTACCACAATGAAACTGAGCTAGCAACAACAAAAATTGTCTGAGAGAGAGAGAGAGGAGTAAACCATCCTTGAGAAGCATCTTTCTCATGAAAAGGTCCTAAATTTCAAAACTAATGTTTAAAAGCATATCCACAATATCATTTTGCCGTGTCGTGATCAATATATCAATAAATTGTGTAAATGCATTTGGACCACGATGTAGAAGCTTCATACAATAGTCTAATGATGGAGAATCAGTTTTCATTATATCAACAAACATTCCCCGAGAAAATATCTTCCTTTGAATAGACAACTCTAGAAAATCATCATGTAGAGTCAAACATTTTTCCATAAGAACTAGATTCCCCATGATTCGCTCTTTCTCGAATCTATCCATTTTTTAGAGTCCTTACCCTCTCACAACCATCTACAGACTAATCAGAATTTCTTTCTGTACTCTAGAAAATATTTGCTAGTCTACTATAGAAAGAAAAAATATCATTGATTTAGAAAAATTTTTATTGAACATAATTACAAAAATAATAATAATATTCACTAATGCATTTTGTTCTCATCAATATATTTCGATAGGACATCTAATGCTGACCGAAGTTTATTTATATGGAGAATATTAACTTTTCCAGCAAAACATAGTTGCTCCTCCTGCTTAAACTTGCTTAATGATATCACGTATCTCGCATACATAATGTCCCATTCAAGACACAGTCTACAGCCTGCGGCTATTTCTACAGCTATAGTGGGCGCTTGTAAATCATTGCTGCCCCTGCTGTCAGTTCTATCAATAAGCTTTTATAGTGTAAATACGCCACTCATTTTTTTTTCTCTACTAATATCCTCTCAAATAATGCATTCTCTCTCTGAATTCAATTCTCCTACTAATATGAACTACAATGAAAATTACTCCTTATATCCGAATCCAACTACTAATCAAGTTAATGTGACCGCCACTCTCTCTCTCTCTGTTTGACCTCCAAAAATGGGTGTCATAATAGAAAACCTGTCTGCCAAGCCATGTAGGGTTCATTGTAATAGGTCACTGGCCCCTGGTAAGGCATATTACGCAATCAGAGTCAGGACTGTGCATTGCCTTACTACTTTCAGTTTCAAGTATTCGCAGTTGCAAGTAGTCATAGTTGCAAGAAGTCATAATTGCAAGAAGTCACGGTCGCAAGTTGTGACAGTCGCAAATAGTCGCAGTCGTACTAAAAAATAGTCGGAGTCGCAATCGTAAGTAGCCGTAGTCGCAGTCACAGTCGCAAATAGTCGCATTAGCTAGTATTTGTAGTCACGAATAGTTATAGTCGCAAATAATCAAAGTCGAAACAGTTGCATAAGCAGATATTAGTTGCCACACTCGCAGTCAAAAGTAATCACAGCCACAAGTAGTCACAGTCTCGGACGCAAGTAGTCGTAGTCGAAGTCACAAGTAATCGCAGTTGCAGTCACAGTAGTAGCAGCACTAGTGGTCCTAGAAGTTTCAAGCCAACACCCTTAACCGCTCCTAAAACATTGCAGCGATGCCCTTTTGGACGCATATAGTGTCTTTTGATTTTGCTTATCATCTGCCTCCGCGATTCCTGAAGTTTCACCTCAATATCCTTAGCTTTTTCTGACACACCCGGGAACAGAGACCCCCCATTTTCCAATGACAATTCCTGTATGTAAACAATAGGTACAATGCATAACTTACAACCCATTCACCAGGGACTGTGTGGGACATGATATCCCTGGAGGCATAGCTATTAGACTTATAACTATTTTGAACAAAGTGGCCATTTCATAATTTTGATAAGGTGGGGGAATCTAAAAAGGACAATGGGGCTCTTCGCCATCCGAGCACTGTTCAACATAGCCTGAAAGTTTCAACTTAATACTCTTAGCCGTTCCATAGGTATCGCTGATTCGCATTTTTGACAATCAGCGTGCACATAGTGTTTTTTGATTTTCCTCAGTATCCCCCAAAAATTTTTTTTAAAGTAGTCACAAGTAAATATATTCGTTGCTGCAAGCAGTCACAGTCGCAAGTTACCGCATTCGCAAGTCGTCGCAATTGCAGTTGCAGCCGCAACTGTAGTAGCAGTAGCGGCCTTGAAACTTTCAGGTTAAGACCCTTAGACGTTCCTACGATATTGTAGATTCCTCCTATTATTAATTTAGTTCGGCATCCCCTTAAATATTCCCTGAAGTTTCGGCTTAACACCCTTAGCTTTCTTAGAAACACCCACGATAAAACATTATTCTTTTCTTAATGATAAACCCTACATCTAAACAATGGAGAAATTGCACGATTTACAACCCTCGCCCCAGGGGCTCTGAGGCGCTCGTTATCCCTGGAGGCATAGTAATTAGACTTTTTGAATATTTTGAACAATTTTTTTTTTTAATTTTCATCAGTTTTGGGAAGGGGGCATCCGTACAAGGTAAGTGGGGAGGGAATAACTCCCTTTTGATAACTTTTGAGCATCCTCGTGATCATGCCATGAGAGTTTCAGCTTAATAGCCTAAATTGTCCCTGGGATGCTCCTGATACGCCCTTTTGTCAACCAGCATGCACATGGCGTGTTTTGTTTTTTTTCAATATCCCACTCAAAATTTCTGAAAGTAGCTGGAGATTTTATTGTGATTTTACGCATAGTATGTTTTGATTTTGTTCACTATACCACTCAACGTTTCCTGAAAATAGTTGCAAGTAAAATTAGTTGCAATCGCAAGCAGTTTAAGTCCCAATCGCGAGTGGTTGCAGTTGCAGTTG
The DNA here is from genome assembly GCF_049724085.1 of Artemia sp. Qi Xiang Cuo. Lineage (NCBI taxonomy): Eukaryota > Metazoa > Arthropoda > Branchiopoda > Anostraca > Artemiidae > Artemia > Artemia sp. Qi Xiang Cuo. The sequence goes on along the minus strand of NC_142808.1, from coordinate 29,824,302 downwards.
GAAGTATTTGCAAGTAGTGATGTATCAATGAAAGGTACGAGACAGGTAGGAGATTACTGTATCAATGAAAGCTACGAGACAGGTAGGAAATTACTGTATCAATGAAAGGTACAAGACAGGTAGGAAATTACTGTATCAATCAAAGGTACGAGACAGGTAGGAAATTACTGTGTCAATGAATGGTACAAGACAGGTAGGAAATTACTGTATCAATGAAAGGTACAAGACAGGTAGGACATTACTGTATCAAAGAAAGGTACGAGACAGGTAGGAAATTACTGTATCAATTAAAGGTAACGGCCAGGTGGGGCATTACTGTGTCAATCTAAGGTACAAGGGTGGTAGGAAATTACTGTAACAATATCTCCGACGGGACAGTCATTCCAACAGGGCATTAACATGTATCATACAAAACACCATGCCTATAAAGTCATATCTTTGGTTGGTTTTTTATGTTGTAATTATAATCAGCATACCATGAAAATTCGTGCTGTTCACAGTACAATGATTTTATATTAAATTTCATGTTTCTGTTAAAGTCATGACTGTTTTCATGCATTGATGGTTTTTTTCCTGGTATTGTTATATGGTTGGTGTTTTATTTAATGTTTTTTTTGTATGGATGTTTTATTGTATGGATATATGGTTTTTAATAGTTTTTCAGGCTATTATGGATGTTTTAATGTTAGACATGGCTCTTCATTGTAGCATGATTATAGGAGTTGACGGTTTTACTCTGACATTTAGCGTGGATATAAAAAGCCTGATACCGAGTTAGTATCTCAGTCAATAAATTGAATTTGATTAGTTAACATTATTTCAAATTGGAGAAATAAACGTTCAAAAATTATGAAAATGAGTAGTTTCACACTATTACACCTCGAAGGAGCTGACAGTGATGTTGTGAAGACAATGTAGCAGTTGAAATTGGAAAGGATTCCCGACTAACATTTGAGCGGGATGAGATGTTTAGCAGATACGTTATATCATTGAGTAAATTGAAGTCAGATGAAAAAATATGCTTTGCCGCAAAAGTGAATATAATTTATTAATCACGACTACAGCATGGATTGAATACTATTATCAAGCACATTGAGGAAAACGGATTGACTCACCTAACGCAAAGAGAGTGAAAATATATTCTTTTATTACATTCCTGTCAATAAAAATGTTTTTTTTTATAATGCTTTTTTTTATTAGACACTAGATGATCGTTTACTCCACTTTTTCTCTCTCTATGGTGGGGGGATGACCAAACGGTATTGAGATTGTGCACAAAGCAAAAACTTGCAATTTTTATTTTAGTCTATAGTTGGTAGTGGGAGTATCAAGAACGAAAATGATTGGATTTGAGAAAGAGAAGATCTTATGGAATCTAGTCAAATTGAAAAAATGTTTAGTGATAGATGATGGCTTTCTGGAATTATCTCTTCAACGGAAAATATTTTCTCTAGAAATGCTTAACACTATAATGGGAACTTATTTCCCATCTTTGGACTTTTGTATGAAGCTTATGCGTTGTGAACCAAATACATTTACTCAATTTATTGATATAATAATTGAAACGAAGCAAAATGACATTGTGATTATGCTTTTAACCATTACCTAGAAATTCATTCTTTAAAACAGTGGAAATTAAGTTTTTGTGACGATACTCGATTAATCCTCCTCCACCTCCTCCTAGAAGACATTGTTTTTTTTTATTGATTTTGAGTCAGTTTCTTTTTGATAGTGAGACGGACAAAATCGAAAAAATGTATCATACATGTTCACTATGTTTATATACATTGGGCAGCTGGTCATCAAGTGAGAACTGTACTACATTTGATGACTATAATGAAAAGTGTAGACTATGCAATCCGTGTAAATTGCATAAGGGATATGCTGTACAAATTAAGGACTGTAATACTTGTCTTGAAGAGACTTGTGACTCTCATCCTAATGGATATCTATGCTCCAACTGTGATTATGATAAGTATGACCAGTGGGAAAATACTTACCCTGGTATGATTGGAAAAAACCCTAAACGTGACTTCAGTTTATTTCTAAGGGGTTGGTATCGTCGTGGATTTAAATTGTATTGGGAAGAAGAATTTGGAGCACGCTTCAATTGTAAAAACATGAAGAGAGTATGGTTCCTGCGTCTTCGTTGTGAGGACAATGCTAGTAATGATTATAAAACTAGTGATTTTTATTTGACTGTGACAGAAAGTGATTCTTCATATGAGAATATTGTGTGCGACCTTACTTCAAATAATCAGATAGAGACAGGTGAAATTTTCAATATGAATTGTAATTGTATCATTGACTTCACAAGAAGATTTAATAAAAATGAAGTTGCAATATATTGTGGTAAATGTGACCCTGACTTTCCACGCCAGGATCAGTACAAGTTGAGTCCCAATGATCTGCCACCACTAATCGTTGTCAACGTCGACTATGATGATGAGAGTCTAAATAACTATGAAGAAGAAGAAGAAGAAATCTAAACAATGAAGACAAAAGACCTTTTTCTTATAGTGCATATATATTTTATTAATAAACAAATTCACATACATTTTTAAAACACTTTATTCTTAGGACACTGAAATCAATGTTATACAGGTCTGAGAGGGTATTTTCTACTAGAAAGTCATTCAAACGTGGACTATGTACAGAGAAATTCACTGAAAGTAAAGTCACGAGATCGAAAAATGAAACAAAGTAATGCATGAAAATCACAGCTTTTGGTTGATAAATCTTGTACTCGCATCCAATTTTGAATAATTGTTTTCTTACTTGCTTCAAGGTAGTTTTTGATGTGAGGTGTCTAGAATACATATAGTAGACTAAGACGATCAAAAAATTCTATATTCGTCGCTGTCTGAAAGATGCATAACTAGAGCCCCGTCTGCACGGTCGATGGACTACTATTAACAATGATAATGGTGTTGTTAACAGTATGAATATAATCAAGGAAATCTGAGAGTATACAATAGGAGTTGTATTTGGACAAAAGGATCCATGTTAAATACATCGATTATTTGATTGGTGTTCATGGTGCCAAGTCTAATTGAACACTACCGTCGGGGGTAATTTCCCAAAAGGTTTCAAATTGATTCAGTGAGAATAATGTCACACTCTCTGCCAATGGTTTGTCAAAGGCACACTCTAAACGCATAGTGCCTGTTCAGACAAAAGTCATATCTTGAGTACCAGACAAGTTCAAACCAATTACACCATGACTTTTTGCGAACATTGCATCGATTATACCATTTTCATATAGTTGAGAATCTCGATCTAGGGATTGCATTGTCAATTAACATAGGGTCCTATAGGATTTATTAAAGAATAAATTTTAGATAGGAATTCCATTTACTTTGCATACAAGAGAGGAAACTCCAAATAATTCAAAATCATGTGGCGAACTTGTCCACGATCCTATGGCACTGGCACTTTTTACAAAGGTCAAGGCAAGTTTTGAAAGAATTTCACCATGGATAAATGAAAACTCGGTGTAGGTACTTGATCCAGTGGCAATATGACGTTGATTGGCGATTGTGTCAGGAACGAGCAGTTTGATATTATTCCCAGAGGCTCTTAGTTTTTCAATTGCCAAAGCAACAGAACTCATAACCTGTTATTTTCGCGCATGGAGTATTGCCAAGGTGAGATTGACATCAGCATCGGGTGCTGCATCAAGTGTTTTTCTCAATATGAAATTGGACGGTGCTAGCTGTAACTTTATATCAATTTCAACATTGGGGGGCATCCATTGGGATATATTGAATATTTCATGATTGAGTCTACCGACTAAATGATACTCCTTGCTCACTGCCGAAGTGAGTTCACCGTCAGTATCAACATTTGATCTATAGTCATAGCCCATTGGCATACCTCTCAATTTCTTATAGGCCATTGGAGTCATCAACATAAATTGTGTGTAGCTTGAATTTTTTGATTGAGTATTGATAGGGCTCACCAATATTCCATTTATGTAGACACATATTCTTTTTAAAAAATTGTTTAGTATATCATTTTCATAGGATAGTTCATCGACGTTGGAGGGAGGTAAATTGTCAGATTTTTCCCTCATCACAACTTTTAAATAAATAAATGTGGATGTTAAATCTATGAAGTAGTCTTCATTGGAATAAATTTGAAAATGTATGTTTTCAGAGAGGGGTTGCTGTGGATAGAATTGTTGATAGTATCCATGTTTTACACTGACATCCTCACTTTCTGCATTGAAAAGATTTAGAGATGTGGTGACAGTGGGATAAAATTCCTTGTGGGATAGATATGCCATCTAGGAAAAGAAATCCTTTTCGATCTAACAATTTTTCTTCTTGGTTTCTTTTTCTTATTCTTCCTTTTTTTTGAAAAGAGTGATGATGTCTTTCGCTTCTGACCTGAGTAGAGACTGATGAGTGATGAGATGTTTCTCCTCCTTTTTAAACATTTTCCACTTTGTCGTAATTTCAATTGCTCACCAAGGGATCTTGCGCTGGACCTGAGATTTTGTAAAAACACTTTCGATAAAATCTTTGCCATCCCCCCAATCGTGTAGCATAGAGGATGTAAAATCTGCAGCAACCGGCGTAATATATTTTTTAGCCAGCGGTATTGCAGAGCAAAACAGCTTAGAAAACCAACTGCCAAGACCGTAGCCCGACATTGACGAACAGCCTTTATAATAGTCCATTCCAAGACCAAATTGTCGTGGTCGGAGAGCAGTAGCATAGCAATCAATATCAGGACATACAAATATATTTTTTCCATTATCCATTTTGTTGTTGTAGCTGAATGGGTCGAAAATGACATGTAATCACGGCCAAACCTTTCGTTATTACTAGAGAATCACCTAATTCACTTCTTAATGTTAACAGCCAGAGTTCTAAATACGAAGTGTTTACAGGAACATACTGAAGGTGCTTTATATTATAGTGATGAACATGTTCATGGGTTGTTTTTCATTCAAGAACACGTAGAAGGGGGACATTTGAATTAACAACACTCGATGTTTCCAAAAAGGACACATAAAGAAATATACAAGTGTTCGAGACGAGACAAGGTGGAATATCAGCAATAATAACACGATCCATCCCACTGACAGTTCCAGCGTTTTTGCCACTGATCATATTCCCTTTGAAGCCAAGAACATCTCTCAGATTATCATTGAGATCAATCATTTCAGTGTCAACAGGTGAGCTAATGTAAATCTTATCATGTTCCATTGAATAATTAAATTGGAATGTACCATTCTTGCGAACAGAGATTTTCCTATTGATTGTACGACAAAAATCGTTCATACTACCAAATTCTTTGTATTTCAGTGTAATATGGGGAGATTCAGTTGGTATAAGTTCTCCTATCCGTTCATACTCGACAAAGAGTGACCAATCGAATGGTATAACTTTTATCTCATACACATGATCCTTTCTCAGAATATCATAGGTATTTGTGAGAATACAATAGACAATAGCAACTTCATATTTTCCATCATCGAATTTGATGGTGGGGGAGAGTTTCGTCCAAAAATCACTTGTTTTATTCAAATCATTGTAGAGAGGGTCGGAGATGTTGAACATAAACGTTACATAAAAATCATTGGGCATTGTGTATGTCCTCGGCGGATATCCACGAATCAAATTCAGAGTTGTATCCAAGCCAACGAACAAGCAACTGTTTCATGCCCCTGTGAGTACGAGTCTTTAATATCTTTTCAATCTGATAGATTCCGGTGTTTTTAACTTTTTGTAATTCATAATCATAAAAGCCGCCAAGAATCTCATCATCTTTCATGTCACGTAGACGATACGTTATGGGTGTAGTGGCTAAGAGTTTGGAGACTTTAAAAAGTTCAGTAGACCATAAGTAATTACCCTTTTCAAAAACGTTAGTAGTTCAATTGATCCAAATAGTATCGCAAATACTGAATGTTCTCTTTGTCTTCTCACTACCATAACCATTGGAATATTGTTTAAGAAAATTTTCAAATGTATCCTAATGAGCTTACATTAGGGTTGAATTGGGCAGGGATTGATTTGGACGTTGATTATAAATCAACATGAATTTATCAAAATCATGAATAAAATAAGCAGTATTTTTCAAAGTGACGTACCTTGAAATTAAAAGTCGAATATTTATTATTAGCCGTTCGGCCAATGCTGCCTTTATTGGGCTATGACAATGATGGAAGATTGCACTATGATTAAATAAAAACTTCTTTAAATCAGGATTAACAAATTCACTACCCCGATTCGTTTGGATCTTCTTATAGCAATCCTTTTCAAGGATGATTTCAAGAGCCTTAGCAACTTCATCGCCGCTCTTTGACCGCAGTGGAACGGCATATGCAATATGCATAGCGACTAAAAACACTGATTGCAAGTAGAATGTACTTGTATGGGTGATTGTGACGCCGTTGAATCTCATCCTGAGTCAAAAGACCTGCTGGTAATATTTGTAATGGGAAAAAGGCTTTAGTTTTTCGATAGTGATTACCACGAACTCTACGATTACGATGTAGAGTGTAACTTGATTCATTCTGTAGATACTCTGCCGCCCGATTGTTTTCAAGTCCAGTGACTTGAGCAAGTGTGGTGGATGAACTTAAACTTCCCACTGCACCAATATTTTCATAAACATGTTTCAATGCTTCAACCCTTTTGAACGTTAGCACGTAGTGAAGTGTCCACTGCCCATTTGCATACTAACAGGTGGTGGTGAGGGGGATGCAGTGATATTAGGAGGTCTTCGCTTGACTCCTCCACTCATAACTCTTGTCAAATCATTTCCACTTGGTGTGCTAGTATTTTCCGATAATTATTTAAAAACATCTTTTGATATTTGACCAAATTCTTTTAATCGTTTTAAAACATGTTTATTGGCAATAAGGGTTTTGGGAAAGTTTGATGAGTTTAAAAATGTATGCAGATGGCTGTCAAATGATACAAGTCTTTTACAATTCGTACACCAAATCTGATAATAAATAAAGTAGAATATAGGTCTTGCCATGGATTACAACTTGATTCCCATTAGCATCAATTTGAACATGTTTACTATCATTGAGATATGTCAAAAGTCTTTTACACTGTTCACGATAGGAATGTGGCATTAGCTCTGCAACACTTGTCATAACTATAGACAAATCTTCTTCTTCTTCTTTGAGTATTATTGTTGTTGATGATAATGATGATGATGATGGAGTCATTGCCTTATTGTGATAAATGACATTTACTTTGAGTGGTCTCTCACGATAGAGTTTATGTTTGTCGACTCGGCGAAGTGCATTTTGAAGCAGAATTAATTTTTCATCGTCGGCAATTGTCTCTTGTTAATGAATTTATCAAGATTGTCCTCGAAATGTTCGTTTGGCGAAAGGGCGTGTTCAATTGGCGTCAATTTTTAGGGTTTGGCCATTCTCTCTCTCTCTAGAGAAAACTGTTTACAAGTCCTGCAATGATTGGCAGTAAAAGTGTAAAGAAGTTACCACCCGCTTGAAGAAGTCGTTTTATTTTAAAATCATTTCCTTCACTTCTGCTTGCTGCTGATGCTAGGGAGCGTACAAGGGAACGATTTTGCTTTATCTGTTGCTTAACACCTTATGGCAGCTGAATATTGCCTTCAGTTAGATTTAAATAAAGTTCAGATATGAGATTAATGAATTATCTGTCGACACCATGTTTGAGTATGACCTTCCTAAGTCGTGGTTTTGAATTACCTAGGACGGTGAATAAATTTCGATGTTCATATAGTTTCTTGAGTTTCATGATTGCAACTAACGACCTTTTTTACTGTTCACCGGCAGATATACAGTAATTTCATTGTCAAAAATATTGGTGACTACACGTAAATCCTCGGGTGTCTTCTGATTCAGGTCCAATAGAATATATCCGTAGGGTTTGTTGGTAGCCTGATTGTAGGCCGAGAGTAGAAATTTCGGTTCATCCGGATACACATGTCTGTTTAACGTTATGAGGGAATTGGAATCACGAACAACCCTTTAGATGATATAGTAGGTGCAATTCAAAGCAAGTTTTCTCATAAACTTGCTCTGCTGAAAGAGATTGTGTAGAACTAGGGTCACGGAGATCCGTTGATGATGAGATCAGACAGTGAACAATTGTATCATCTCCTGAGACGTCAATAATCAACTAAGAGTTTGATTCAATACTGTTGAAACTGTCAAGTCCAGGTTTGAATTTTGTGTCTGGAGCAATAGTTTTTATTCTATCATAGGATACTTGCCAAACACTGTAGCAATAGTAAATTTTTGTTGGATATTCTAAAAATATTTTATCACGATTTTGAATTATTTTTGTTAAAAGTGTCGTTTTGCCAGACATTGATGGTCCGCAAAGAAACGATCTAAATGGAGTTTTAAATTGATACATAGTCCCCACTTGCATCGATGTCAAAACACAACTGAATTTAGATTGCATTGTTCCCTTCAATAAATAATAATAGTAATTTCCCTAATCAGATTCGAGAACCGGAAAATAATTTTTTTTAAAAGAATGATACATGTTTTTTATTTACAAATAAAAACATCACTACAAAAAATACCACATAATTTATTAATACATACACACATAAATAAAAAACAAGAAAAGGCACTGTCACGTAATAATATTCAAAACAATTTTTTTTATTTCTTCAATAAAAAAAGACACTAAAAAAAGCACTTATCAAAATCGAAAAGGCCCCCCCCCCTGGAAGGGCGCGGTGGCCTCTTGTGGCGGCCGGCCAAAGGCTCGTCCTCCCCCCCCCCCCCCGGGCCACGGGCACGGAGTACAAAAAAACAACGATTTTGAACACATTCTGCTGTTGGTACACATTCTGAACACATTTTGAACACATTCTGCTGTCTTGAGTTGGAAAAAAAACAGTGCTGAGTTGGGAAAAAACATCTATAAAAAAAAATCCCACCACCACCCAACCATTTACTATTAAATTTTTTCCCGACCGAGTCGATGTCTATAATCTCGACATACACTTCGGTCAGAAGTTAGATAATGTCCCTGGGGTAGCACCGTCACACCATCCGCACACACATAGACTTTATCCGACATGGGAAACATGCCTATTTTTCAACTAAAACTGTGTGGTTTTTAAATTTTAAAGAGCGAATCGCCATGACTTTCGCCCTTGGAACTATACTATTTTCCACACAGTTTCTATATACATTCATGTCGAAATTTTTATTCACGTAGTGTCTAGGCACCCCCTTTCAGACTTTTTTGATTACTTCGTTGTGTGTTTGCACACAGTACGCCTTCAGACCTGGAAGCACATCACTGGAAATCAAGTCACTTCCCGTCTCTGATTTTAACATTAATAACTGATTTGGGGCCTGGCGCTTCAGTAGCTCTAGGTTAATGGACTCGTCCCAATTGGTAAAGTCCATTCGAGGGCTAATGTGCGCGCCTTTTTCCAAATCTTCCAATAAATTCACGGCTCTAACTTTTAGCTAAAGAGAATCGGTATCTCCGTAATATACTTGAGCTTCTCCCTCCCCCGGCCATTGGCGCCTACACACATCGTAAAGGAATGACGACATGAGTTTTTTTATATTTCGGTTATTGCGCTGCCACCTGCAATATTTTTATTTAGAATTACATTTCTTTTTTTTCGATTCAAGAGGACCATATTCGAGTCTATGATGGTGAATGATGTGAAGTTTGGATCGGCAACGATTCGAGCACATTCTTTTGGGTCAGTCACAACGTCACAATGTTTTGATTACGTACACTCTCAAACATTTTAACGAAGGCTGAGTTCAAAATGAGTTTAAAGATTTCCTTTTCAACCTTCGTTTTCACTTCGGAACATTTTCCAACAAAAGTGTCAATAAACGTTTTCAAATAGAGTTTCTTGTCAAATTGGAGGGCTCTATGTATCCTTGTGACATTGAAACCGTTGGTTACCATCCACCGCAAAAGAACGTGATGTACAACGATATTCTATTTCGGATGAAGGTCGGCGATAAGTTTTTGTTTTGAAGGTGTCCAGTGCACACCACCATTCTCTACCTTAAAAATATTGTATGGATTCAAAGAGTCCTTAGTCACCGCTCTGTTTATGCACGGGAAAACAAAATCCTTCACCGAGTCATGATTTACCAAGGGGATTTCACCATCGATTTAAAAAAAACTATCCCCGTGGTCCATTCTGCTCAACATTGGCAATGTTGGGGAAATCTGAAGCACAAGGATCGATAAGCCATTTATAATTTCCACACGGCAAAGAGTAGTGAGACATTGCCGGCGGATAGAGGGAGTTCATATCTAAGAAAACTGCATCCGACTTTACACCGGTGTCTTGTCCAGTCGGATCAGTTTCAAGGATACGATCTCCATGAAAAACATACCCTCCCCTCATTGATCTCTCTAAAAATAGATGCTGATCCACGTCGGTGATTAAGCCTATTTCCTCTTTACTGATTTTAAGAATTAAATCCATCACCAAATGAGGAGTGGAAAAATAATAACCTAAATCCAAACCGAATTCCCAATAGATTTTATCCGTGTTCTTACACACAATATCCAGGAACGTCAATACATCACCTGCCAGGAACAATCTACTATAATCCCACCCATTTTTACACCCTCCCTTAGCTAAAACCCTCTTTGAAAATTCATAGTTGACAGTGGTGCATTGACGATCGTAAAGTGTATCCTAGAACGAGGCGATGGACGTCAATTGCTCCTCAGAAAGCCTCGCGGTGGAGTTGTAGTACTCATACGGGTATATGCCCTTACACGATAATAAATAATACATTTTACCGTCTAGAAAGTGCTGCTTAAGGAGGTGTTGCTTAAGGAGGGGGAAACTATTAAAATCGTTACTTTTCTGTACTTGAATGAGTTGTCTTAGGGATTTGGGGAAGAAGCTAAAGGAGTCTAAAAAACGGATCTTATTTATGCACAATTTATCATTATCTATTATTTGCCATTTGAATTCTAAGAGCATTAGCTTTTCAGACGATTTGGGTATGATATTATAAGAAAAACAATCTATCCATAAGAACAATCTATCCATGCGCCATCTACAACTCCTCCTCGTTGTATTCGTGCCAACGCCGGTAAAATGAATTTCAGATCATAGCTGGAATTGTGTATATAAACCGGTAGAAAATATTGTTGACTAACGTTTAAATTACACGATTGATGGACCACTCCACGAAAGTTAATCAATACCGATACAATCGGGTTGCTCAAATGATTGCGGTCATGGACCATCCCTTTACCCCCTTTCCCCTTCCCCCATTCCCCTTTCCCTCTTTCCCTTTACCCTCAATAAATTCCCCCTTACAAAACCAACATATTTTTTTCAGTTTTAATGGCCAACTTGTCCTCTGGTGATAGAGTCATTGGATAGGATGTATTTCTTAGCCGTGATATCGATTTATTTTCTGATTTAATGAGTGCTGTCACGGCTGAGAGCATACAATCCTCACCACCCAATATCTCAACCACCTCTACCAATTGCATGGAATTACACGAGTCTCTTTGTGCGTGAGCATAAGAGACTGCAAAGACCTTATGTTTTTAACAAGCTTTAAATTCAATGGATCATACACATCTATGATAGCGGCTTCGCAGTCTAAGGGCACCTTGTCACTCTGTTGGAGTGAATTTTGAACGTTTTTAAATCGGGAGATGGCCCTGTCACCGCTAACCGTTTGTACAGATTGACATCCGTGACGCTTGCAATGCTTCATATGATAATTTAACTTAATTTCTGACCGGAATCTAGAAAAATATGTTGGACAATAGTAACAAGTCCCATTACGTCCCCTTTTACCTTCACGTAAAACCAGACTGATTTTGGTATTGGAAAAAAATATCCAATTGAATCGGGATCACTGGCTGGCATGTAAAAAAGCCAAACCCAATGTTCCACTAATTCAATGGACGCAGCCCTCACTGGAAATATAACTCCCTTTTTGCGCTAACCCCCTCAAATTCTGTTTCATATTGTAAAACAGTAACACCAATTTTTAATGTGCATTAGTCCGCTAAAAAATATTTATCCCATTAAGCGTTACTGGATATTGATCATTTAAACAATCAAAATCTACTATAGGAAAATTTGGACTCCCATTAACTGCATAATCGTCCAACAGTGTCTTAGTAGCATTCTCTTGCAAAGGCTTCTGAGCTGCCAAAAGAAATGCATTTTTGAAGCATTGAAGCCCTGTATCAATTAAATTAAATTAAATTAAATTTATTATAATAAAAAAATAAAAAAAAAATTAATAAAAATAAAGATCATATAATATAAATTTTTAATTACCAAGAGAAAGAAAAAATTAAAGTAAAACTGAAAGAGAGAAAAAAAAAAATATAAGAAAAAAAACAGTAAAATAATAGCAAAATTGTTAAAAATTTAAATATTAAATAATAAAATAAAGTTTTTTTAAATTTTTATACAACTTGCAGAAACTTGTAGCTAGTTTAACACTGGAGGGAATTTTGTTCCATTGAATAATAGATTTGTAAATGGGAGATTGCTGGGCAGCACTAGAAACGCATTTAGGAATTTTAAAGGCTCTATTGGATGAACGGAGACAATGGGCTTCCAAATTATTAATATTAATAATAGGTTAGGAGTTGAGGTGGAAGATTATTGTGGAAAGCAGAGTAAGCAAGCGATAAATTTAGTTTTTGTATGATTTGATCAAGTGGAGCTATGCCAAAATCTGAATACAAATCACGAGTTGGATATAGACGGGGAAGCCGAAAAACTGCTTTAATGGCGCGGTTTTGGGCAAATTTGAGTTTTTTAGTGAAGGACCGTTTTGTATTTCCCCAAACTGATCCGCAATAAGAAAGGTAAGGAAAAATAAAGGAATAATAGAGGGTAACTAGGATGTCAGGAGGAAGAAAATAATTCACACGGTTAATCATAGCTACTTGTCTCAAAATTATTGCTGTTATGTAAGAAATATGATTAGAGAATGACAAGCATGAGTCAATAAATACACCAAGAAACTTGGCAACCTCCACTTGTGGGATGATTTCGGAGGAATACCTGAGACCAAGAGCAGGTTGAATAACGTCTTTGTTGTCGGGGGTTCTGAATAACACTATTTGACTTTTTTTGCTATTAATGGTCATGTTATTCGTAAGGCACCACGCCTGGACTCTGTTCAGAAGGACTTGGGCAGAGGTTACTGCCAATGGTAGATTGGTGCCAGTGATGAAGAAGTTGCTGTCATCAGCAAATAATACAGGATACACTGAAGGGCCCAGGTCTATAACAAGATCATTGATATACAGGAGAAATAAAATAGGGCCTAGAACGGAGCCTTGCGGGACACCCCTCCAAACAGGTAAGGGCTGAGAGGATACTCCACCTAGGCTCGCATTTTGTACCCTTCCAGATAGATAAAAATCAAACCAAGAGAGGGGAATACAACGAATACCGCAACTATCTAATTTACTTATTAAAAAACTATGATCGACCATGTCAAAGGGCTTAGAATAATTCAAAAATAGCCGCAATACAGTTTTTTTAAGCTCGATTTGTGAGCGTATGAACTATGTGGCGTCAATTAGAGCCTTAGAAGTTGAAAATTTTGGCCTAAAGACATATTGGTGAGAAGAGATCAAAGAAACGGAATGCTGACTGTCAAACAGAAAGGGAGACAGACGTCTGAAGATGATTCCCTCGAGCACTTTGGATATAACAGGAAGAATTGAGATTGGACGATAATTACCTATCTCAGTTGGATCGCCCTTTGTAAGAACTAGAATAACAATGGCTGACTTTAGTAAATTAGGGAAAACTCCGTGGGTTAAAGATAGGTTGGCAATATGCTTGATGCGCTCGTAAACAAAAGCAGATATGGTCTTCAGGAGCTTATTACTTAATCCAAGACAGTCAGGAGTAAAACTATTAGGGAGAGAACCGATGATTTGAAGTACCTCATTGCTATCAGTTGGGCCGAAAAACATGGATCTAAAATTGAAGCAAGGGAATACAGCCTGTGAGGAGGAGCGGGAGTCAGTATGACTAACATTCAAAAAATAATTATTAAATGCATCAGGTGCATGTAAAGGGTCAATTAATCTACCATTTGTGTCTTTAAGGCGAATAGGTATAGACTTTGATTTTCTATTTTTTGAAAGTATATCATTAATGGTGGACCATATCTTTTTCAGATTTCCTTTGCAATTGAGAATTTTTGTATAATAATAATTTTTCTTCGCTTCACGGATGAGTTTAGTGTCTAAGTTTTTATAATGTTTATAATTAGATAGGTCAATATCACTACTGGTCTTACAGGCTAACTTATATAATTTGTTTTTACGATATGAGGAGACAATGAGGCTATGTGACATTCAGGGGAAAATAGGGATATTTTTCCGGTTAGGTTTACGAATAGGAAAAGTTGAATGGATAATCTCACTTAGCCTTTGTGCAAAACCATTTGTGGCAGAATTTACCTCGTGACAATTTAAGACATCGGACCAGTCAGTGGTTCTTAGGCAATCGATGAAATGGTTTATATTTGCAGAACTGTAGTTTCGAGTAGGTGTTGGGATATTAATTCTAGACCGTAGAGGTAGTGGTTGCGAAGATAGAGAAAAGTAAATAGGAAAATGGTCTTACAGATCTGAAAATATTATATTTGTGGACAGGTATTTTCCCTGGGAAGTGTATACAAAAATGTTGTCAATTAATGTTGAATTTGATCACACAGGATCGACTCTACTGGGGAAAAAAATTGTGGGTAGAAGACCACTCGCGGTTACCGATTCAAAAAAAGTGTCAGATTCAATATTTTTACCAACATTGAGTAGGTTGCAATTAAAGTCCCCAAGAAGTATTGCCTTTTTATGGGGTAGATTAATAAAATTAGAAAAATCATCAAATAGATTACAAAAACATGAGGTCGGAAATGGAGGAGGTTTATAAAATAAGGAGAGTATATAGGAATTTTGGCCAATAACTGTGTTTACAATTATTGAATAAATACATCTGAGATTTATTTGTGTAGAGAAAATAGATTCGCACTTTGATAGCCTGGTAATATTTACATTCGAACGGATGTAAAGTGAGATACCACCAGAACACTTAGTCAATCTCCTGGGCATATGGATTATTTGGTAACCAGGGAGTAAAAAATCACTAGTGTCATCATTATCGGAAAGCCATGTCTCTGTTAATCCTATTACATCGAAAGGGCAGACACCATTAATTAAAATAAATCTTTAAACTTGAGCCACTTATCCCGGATGCTTCTGATGTTGAAACAAAGAACATTAAGGGAATTATTATTTACTAGTTTTGGCTTCACATTAGTAGCAAAATCGAAAATATCAAGGTATTTACAACTAGCATTTGTTAAGGTACCAGGGGGGCTGCTTATAGGGTTGGCATGCTGATTATCATCTATATCGGGATAATTAAAAACAATGTTATTGCAAAGGGATAAATTAGTTAAAAACGAAAAGTCACACATTAAATAGTCGTCAGGCGTTCTGATTGTGACTCAATCAGCCTATGTTGGCTTAAAACACTCTCAATTTGAATTTCTGCTTCGGAAACTATGGTCTCGCCAAAGTGAGTTTTTGCCAAATTCTTCAGAATAATGCATTTCAACTGATTAGGTAACTCTAATTGGGAGATGAGCATAGAGGTAACTGTAAAGCTGGCTAATTTAAAGTACACGTTTGATTCATCTTCCAAAGCATTTGGAGAAACTGTGTGAAATCTGTGGAGAGTAATTCCAGGTAGCTTTGTCGGTCTTGACGTCTTTCCGTGCGTAGGATTTTCCGAAAGGGGGTTCTTCAGGTTTTTTTGGGGGGCACTTGCTATCAAGGGGAACCATGCATTAGTTTTGTCTCGAATGAGATTATTCTGAAAACTTTCAACACTAGGGGAAGCATTGGGAACTCTTGGTGTCCTGGGGGATGCTGGGTGCCTGGGGCTTGTTGGTGGTTCAGGGGCTGTTGGTTGCCTGAGGCCTGTTGGGGGACGGGGGACTCTTGGTGTCCTTGGGACTTGCATTGCTACAAAAGGGATTGGAAGTTGTTGCTCTTTTGCTATTCTTAGTATCCCTGCCCTTTGTTTATATTTGGGACAGCTTCCTTTATCTAGGGAATGGTGTTTGCCCTTACAATTAGTACATATTGGGTCAAATTGACAGTTTGACTCATTATGGTCCTTGCCAAGGCAAATCTTACAAATGTTGGAATCCTCTCTACAGTATTTATCTGAGTGACCAAGCTTTAGACATTTAATACACTGTAATGGCTTTTCTTTGTAAGGCTTGAAAGATTTTTGTTGGCCAAAGAGGAACACTTTGTCAATATTAAATTGTCCTTGAAGCTCAAACAACACAGTTTTAAAGTTTGAGGTTTCAGTGGTTTCGCAACCAAGGGTATGAGCACAAGAGACCGGAATGCATTCACCTTTTCCATTCATCAATGCTTCCATCAGGTCCGAGTTTAGAAATGATTTAGGGATATTGTAGAGCACTATCTTTGTTTTTATTGGGCTTGGAGACCACAGGTGGGCTGTGACAACAACATTTTCAACACTTTTTAGCTCCATTACCTTTTTAACTGATTTGGGTTCTTTCAAAATGATATCTAGGGATCCTGATCTGTTTATATTCATATTAAAGTTGCAACAAATGGTCTTGAAGAGGAAAATTCGCAACTTAGGTAGATCACGGTTGTTAAACATGCAATTATCAGATTGGGGAAATAGTTGAATAATTACCGGGAAATCAGCTGAATTTCTTGAAGAGTTGTTCGTGGTATCGGTTTGATGTATTATTGCTGAATCTGGTGGACTTTTTGTTCTCTGTCTTCTACGCTTAGCCGAGTTTCTATCTTAAAGCCTTCTTCATCTTTATCAGTATCAGTTGTTGAGGGGGATGGACATTGGGTGGTATCCATGTTTAGGGTATGAATACTCTTCAGAGAGGTCGCTGGTACATTCGCAGCTTTAGGGGGGTTCTAGCAAGGGCTTTTGAAGATGGTTGAAATGGTGACTTACTCATATCTCTATCAGGAGGTTGTTTTGGAGGCTCCTTTTTTCCAAACATTTGAGCTATTCAAACTCACAAATTCGAACACTAATTAGAAATTGTTTCACAATAAATTCAAAATAATCAACAATAACGAGAAAAGTACCAGTAATCTAGTTTAGTGTTTACTAATCAGTTGCCAAAAATTTAAATATTCACTATTTTAACAAAGTTAAATAGATTAATGGGTCACCTTAAGTCAAAGTATCCACAAGTCTTATCCAAGAGAGGAATTGTTCACGTTTTGTTCACAGGTTAGGTTGCAAAATTGCTGGTATCCAGATTATAAATAATTCACAAGAGAAGTCTTATCAAAAACAGGAATTAATCACGTTTTTGTGCACAGGTTAGGTTGCGAAATTACAGGAATCACAGGAGAAGTTTCCTGTCGTTGTACACCTTCGAAATCGTTGTACACCTTTACACCATTTTAAATCTTTATTATATTTTTCCCCCACCGCCCCCCGCCCACCTCTTAAAATAAAGTTCTTTTTAAATTTACCCACATTAATATCAAAACTCCCGATAAATAAAACCACCGACCCGCTACCCGCCTCAGTATAATTATCCAATTTTGTTACTATATTATCAACCCATTCCATAAAAACACCCTCAAAATTATTCAGGTCCGGATGAAGTGGTAGCATTTCAGTACGTAAATAATGCTCATACACTTCATCCGCCTTTTCATCTAAATAAATTATTTTTTTTGTTATGGCAGCCTTAATCCCATCCCTCCCACCTCCCTCCCAAATCACTCTTTCAACAAGGGATCGAATTTTGCTCACATAGGAGTGCACTATATCTCCCGAGTCTGTTTTGATGTTACCTAATGTTAGTGAATTAAATGCAATCCCAAACTCAGCCCTATAAACATACAAACTATGTAAGGCAGAGTCAGCTAAATTAAAATCGGACATAGCAGAGGGTGCTACGGGGACTTCATGTCCTCCACCAATTTGCTCAATGATGGGGTTGTTGCGTGCTGTGAAATCCCCCAACTCACTCAACAAACCCTCGAGTGTATCAGGAGTGAGACGATTAGCACATTCGAGGGTAGTTGGTTGAGCCATACCCCCTGTAGATGTACTTGGTACATTTATGTAACTATCCCCATTATCTGGAAGAAGCATACTACAATTAAAATCGGACATGACAGGGGGTGTCATGTGATTCGTGTGATTTGACATGGAGATCATTTTCGAATTGTGTTGTGTAAACCTTTATTATCACCACCAACGCAATTCGAAGATGATATCCATGTCGAATAACAGGAATGGATTAAAAATTTTTTACATGATCGGTTTGATGATGATTGTAGTAGTAGATGTAGTAGTAGTATGCCCCCCTCTCACACCCACTATTTCTCCAAACACATCCAATCAAAATTTTGAGATAGGCATTTTGTTCAACGTAGGTGAAATGTCCGGAAATTGTGTCTTTGAGGATGAAACTCTTCCCAAAGCCCCCAGGGCAAGGGTTGTAATTTATGCTCTGGGGGCTTATAAGGTGTTTATAGTAAGCACTGTCGGAGAAAGTTCAAAAAGAGCTAATGCAATTGGAAATTGAAAGAGCTATTGCCCTTTTTAAGTGTTGAAAGTGATTGGAGGGCAACTAACCCCCTCTCGCACCCACCATTTCCCCGAACACGTCCAATCAAAATTTTGAGATGGGCATTATGTTCAACGTAGTTGAAAAGTCAAGAAATTATGTCTTTGAGGATGACACTCCCGCCAAAGTCCTGGGGCTTAGGGGAGTTGTGCCCTGGGGCATATAAGGCTTTTATAGACAGCGTCGTAGAAACTTCAAACAGGGTTCATTCGACTGGAAATTGAAAGAGATAATGCCCTTCTTAATAGTTGAAAAAATGATTGGAGGGCAACTAGCCCTCCTCTCACGCCCACCATTTCTTCAAACACTTCTAATGAGAATTCAGAGATAGCCATTTTATTCAATGTAGTTGAAAGTTTTGTAAATTATGTCTTTGAGGATGAAAACCCGCCACACCCCTCACAGCAAGGGTGGTAAGTTATGCTCCGGGGGCATATAAGGTTTTATATTAAGCGTTTTGGTAGAAACTACAAAAAGGGCTAATATGATTAGAAATTGAGAGAGCTCGTGCCCTTTTTAATAGTCGAAAGTGAATGAAAGGAAACTAACCGTTTCCGCAAACAAATCCAATCAAAATTTTAAGATAGTCATTTTATTCAACGTAGTTGAACGTTCTGGAAACTAGGTCTTTGAGGATGACAATCCCCCACAGCCCTCAGGGCAAGGGTTGTAAGTTATACCCTTGGGGCATATAAGGTTTTTCTAGAATGCGTCGTCGTAGAAACTTCAAGGTTTGAAACTTCAAGGGTTGTAAGTTATGCCCTGGGGTCATATAAGGTGTTTATAGAAAGCACTGTCGTAGAAACTTCAAAAAGGGCTCATTCGATTGGAAATTGAAAGGGCTATTGCTCTTTTTAATAGTCAAATGTGATTGGAGGGCAACTAACCCCCCTTTCACGCCCACTATTTCCCCAAACACATCCGATGAGAATTTTGAGACAGGCATTTTGTTCAACGTAGTTGAAAGTTAGGTCTTTGAGGTTGACAACCCTCCTCCCCCACACCTCTTAGGGCAAGGGTTGTAATTTATGCTCTACAGGCATATAAGATTTTGTAAAAAGCGGTGTCGTAGAAACTACAAAAAGGGCTCATATGATTGTAAATTGAGAGGGCTAGTGCCGTTTTTAATAGTCGAAAGTCATTGGAGGGCAATTGACCCCTCTTCTCGTGCACATCATTTCCCCAAACCCATCAAACAAAATTTTGAGATAGCTATTTTGTTCAACGTTGTTGAAAGTTCTGGAAATTAGGTCTTTGAGGATGACATCCCCCCTACCCAACAGCTCTTAGGGCAAGGGAAGTAAGTTATGCCCTGGAGGCAAATAAGGTTTTCATACAAAGCGTTGTGGTAAAAACTTCAAAAAGGGCTCATTCGATTGTAAATTGAAAGCTCTAGTGCCATTTTTATTAGTCAAAAGTGATCAGAGGGCGAATGTCCACCCCCACATCCATCATTTTCCAAAGCCCTTTCGATCAACATTTTGATATATCCATTTTGTCGAACGTAGTTGAAGGGTCAGGAATTTATGTCTTTTAGTATAACAAACCCTCCAAAGCCCTCAGGACTAATATTGTAAGTAATGCCCTGGGGGCATATAAGGTTCTTATAGAAAGAGTTGTCGTAAAAGCTTCAAAAAAGGCTCAACTGATTGGAAATTGAGAGGGCTATTGCTCTTTATAATAGTCAAAAGTAATCTGAGGGAGAATAGCCCCCCCCCCTCCAGCCCATCATTTCCCCAAACATTTCCGATCAATATTTTGATATAGCCATTTTGTTCAACGTAGTTGAAAGGTCCGGAAATTATGTTTTTGAAGATGACCCCTCCCATAGCTCTCTGGACAAGGGTTACAAGTTATCCCCTTGGGGTATATAAGGTTTTTGTAGAAAGTTTTGTCACAGAAGATTCAAAAAGGGCTCATTCGATTGGAAATTGAGAGGACTAGTATTTTTTTTACTAGTCGAAAGTGATCAGAGGGTAAATGACCCCCCCCCCTCCAAGAAACACTTCCAATCAAAATTTTGATATAGCCATTTTGTTCAACGTATTTGAAAGGTCTGGTAATTATGTCTGTGAGGATATCAAATCCCCCCATCCCTCAGGGCAAGGATTGTAAGTTATGCCCTGGGGGCATATCAGGTTTTTATAGAAAGCGTTGTCATATAAACTTTGGAGGGGCTGATTGGATTGGTGATCAGACGCTCTAGCGTTCTTTTTAAGAGTCAAAGTTTTCGGAGGGCAGCTACCCCCCCCCCCTACACAAACGTCGTATTGTCCCTAAATGTATCTAATAGAAATTTTGAGATAGCCCTTCTATTCAAAATAGTCTAAATGTCATTTAAAAAGGCTTATGGGATTGAAACTAACCCCAGAGATTAGGGGCAAGGGTTTTAAGTTGTGCCCAGGGGGTATTTAAGGTTTTTATGGAAGGGATGGTTATTTAACTTTAGAAGAGGCTTATTTTGTTGAAAATAGGAAGTTATAGTTCCTTTTCAAGCGTCAAAAGTGATGGACGGTATTTAGCACCCCCCCCTCTTTGCTGAAAGGACAACCCGTTATTTCAGCAAACGCATCTGACTGAAATTATGAGATAGTGATTTTTTTTTTCAAAATAGTCCAAAAAACATATAATAATGTCTCTAGGGATGATACAACTCCCCCCCTCATCGCCCCGGGTAAAGGGTTATGAGGTATTTTATGATGGCAAATAAGGTTTTTATTGAATGGGCGGTCATATAAACATCAGATGGACCTTATTTGATTTGAAATTGGAAGTTATAGTGCCCTTTTTAAGAGTAAAAGTGATTTGAGATCAACCAGCCCCTCCCTCCACGCTCAGCATTTGCTTTAACACCTCCAATAAAAATTTGGCACCCCCCCCCCATACAGGTCTCAGGGAAAGGGTTGTAAGTTATGCCCTTGGAGAATATAAGGTTCTTATAAAAAGGGTGGTCGTATATGCTAGTAGGGATGACCTATCGACTCCCGTACGACGCCACTGCTGCCATCTACAATTTAGTTTAATGCCAAAGGGGCACCATATATGGGCATAGACTCCCTATGGGAAATGGATTTCCGAGAAATTGATTTGTTGGTGTTCGTCCAGGAGAATTGTCTCCGGGCGAAGTTTGTACGTGCGCTTTCAAGGTCAATTGATTTGTTGGTGTTCTTCCAGGAGAATTGTCTCCGGGCGAAGTTTGCACATGTGCATTGACGGTGGGGAGGATGTTTTGATCTAGGAATCGAGGGGAAGTGAATATCCGAAAACTTGATTTACTCAATCGGTGGGGAGAATGTATTGATTCACGAAAGGGGAATTAATTTGTTGTTTCTAAGGGGAATTATTGATTCAAGAAATAGGGAATTTATTTGTTGTTTCTAAGGGGAATCATTGATTCAAGAAAGGGAAATTTATTTGTTGTTTCTAAGGGGAATTATTGATTCACGAAAGGGAATTAGAAATGACATCACTTGTTTCCTAGGAATTATACGGGATTCTAAAGAGATAAATTACTATTCTATTTTTCAATGCGGTTTCTCATGTCATTAGATTTAGCTATAAATTGATATTCTATCGAAACCATAATAGTGTAGCTAGGAACGTCTTAGAGAGGAAGATATTAACCTGGGAAAGCGTTTCCTAGGAGTTTCAAATATGACAATGCAGGGATGCCAAAACAAAAGGAACATGCAGAAATTACGTTTAGGGATTATTTGGGAGAAACCATTTTGAGATATTTTAGAAGATGATTTAAGCGAAACAGTTTGAGGCATTTTAAAAGATTATTTTAGAAGATGATTTAGAAGAGGATTTGAGGGTGAAACTCTGTGGTCGTTATAATACACAAGTTCCATTTGAACAGTGTTGTGAGGTATCCTACCCCAACAACCCACCTACCACAACCCCAAAGGTCTCCGACCCCCCATCCCCGAAGGAACCCCCCGACCCCCAAAGGCCCCCAGTTTCCCAATGGCCCCCCTGCCCCCCTCAACTTTTTCGCCCCCCATTTTTAATACTTTTTAATTTGCGCATTTTGAGACACAAAAGGGCCCCATCCCCCCAAATTTTGACTCCCCCTCCCAACATTAGTGTTTTATTGTGGTTTACCTTGTCACAGTTACATTCTCTTGATTTTTCAAAGTTAATTTTGGATTTCTTTCGTTGATACGCTAGATTCGGAATATTTCAGTAGTGTTTTCTCATGGTTTACCTTGTCACAGTTACATTCTCTTAATTTTTCAAAGTTCATTTTGAATTTCGTTCGTTGAAATGCATGAGTTGGAATATTTCAGTAGTGTTTTGTTGTGGTTTACCTTGTCACAGTTACATTTTCTTGATTTTTTAAAGTTCATTTCTTCATTTTGAATTTCTTTCGTTGAAATGCAAGAGTTTGATTATTTCAGTAGTGTTTTGTTGTGGTTTACCTTATCACAGTTATATCTACTTGATTTTTCAAAGCTCATTTTGAATTTCTCTCATTGAAATGCATGAGTTGGAATATTTCAGTAGTGTTTTGTCGTGGTTTACCTTGTCAGAGTTACATTCTCCTGATTTTTCAAAGTTCATTTTGAATTTCTTTCATTGAAATGCAACAGTTGGATTATTTCAGTAGTGTTTTGTCGTGGTTTACCTTGTCACAGTTACATTCTCTTGATTTTTCAAAGTTCACTTTGGATTTTCTTTCGTTGAAATGCAAGAGATGGATTATTTCAGTAGTGTTTTGTCATGGTTTACCTTGTCGCAGTTACATTCTCTTGATTTTTCAAAGTTCATTTTGAATTTCATTCGTTGAAATGCAAGAGTTGGAATATTTTAGTAGTGTTTTATCGTGGTTTACCTTGTCACAGTTACATTCTCTTGATTTTTCAAAGTTTATTTTGGATTTCTTTCGTTAAAATGTGTTTTGTTGTGCTTTATCTTGACACAGTTACATTTTCTTGATTTTTCAAAGTTCATTTGGATTACTTTCGTTGAATTGAAAGAGTTGGATTATTTCAGTAGTGTTTTGTCGTGCTTAACCATGACACTGTTACATTTTCATGATTTTCAAAGTTCATTTTGGATTTGTTTCGTTGAAATGCAAGAGCTGGAATATTTCAGTAGTGTTTTGTCATGGTTAACCTTGTCACAGTTTCATTCTCTTAATTTTTAAAAGTTCATTTTTGATTTCTTTCGTTGAAATGCGAGAGTTGGAATATTTCAATAGTATTTTGTCGTGGTTTACCTCGTCAGAGTTACATTCTCTTGATTTTTCAAAGTTCATTTTGAATTTCTTTCGTCTGAATGCAAGAGTTGGATTATTTCATTAGTGTTTTGTCGTGATTAACCTTGTCACAGTTACATTCTCTTTATTTTTCAAAGTTCATTTTGAATTTCTTTCTATGAAATGCAAGAGTTGGAATATTTCAGTAGTGTTTTGTCGTGGTTTACCATGTCACAGTTAAATTCTCTTGATTTTTCAAAGTTCATTTTCGATTTCCTTTGTTGAAATGCAAGAGTTGGAATATTTCAGTAGTGTTTTGTCATGGTTTACCTTGTCACAGTTACATTCTCTTAATTTTTCAAAGTTCATTTTGAATTTCTATCGTTGAAATGCAAGAGTTGGAATATTTCAGTAGTGTTTTGTTGTGGTTTCCCTTGTCACAGTTACATTTTCATGATTCTTCAAAGTTCATTTTGAATTTCTTTCGTTGAAATGCAAGAGTTGGAATATTTCAGTAGTGTTTTGTTGTGGTTTACCTTGTCACAGTTACATTTTTTTGATTTTTCAAAGTTGATTTCAGTTTTCTTTCATTGAAATGCTAGAGTTGGAATATTTCAGTAGTGTTTTGTCGTGGTTTACCTTGTCACAGTTACTTTCTCTTGATTTTTCAAAGTTCATTTTGAATTTCTTTCGTTTAAATGCAAGAGTTGGAATATTTCAGTAGTGTTTTGTTGTGGTTTACCTTGTCACAGTTACATTTTCTTGATTTTTCAAAGTTCATTTTGAATTTCTTTCATTGAAATGCAATAGTTGGATTATTTCAGTAGTGTTTTGTCGTGATTTACAATGTCACAGCTACATTCTCTTAATTTTTCAAAGTTCATTTTTAATTTCTATCGTTGAAATACAAGAGTTGGAATATTTCAGTAGTGTTTTGTTGTGGTTTACCTTGTCACAGTTACATTTTCTTGATTTTTCAAAGTTCATTTTGAATTTCTTTCATTGAAATGCAAGAGTTGGAATATTTCAGTAGTGTTTTGTTGTGGTTTACCTTGTCACAGTTACATTTTCTTGATTTTTCAAAGTTGATTTCAGTTTTCTTTCATTGAAATGCTAGAGTTGGAATATTTCAGTAATGTTTTGATGTGCTTTACCTTGTCACAGTTACATTCTCTTGATTTATCAAAGTTCATTTTGGATTTATTTCGTTGAATGCAAGAGTTAGAATATTTCAGTAGTGTTTTGTCGTGGTTTACTTTGTCATAGTTACATTCTCTTGATCTTCCAAAGTTCATTTTGGATTTCTTTCGTTAAAATGCAAGAGTTGGAATATTTCAGTAGTGTTTTGTTGTGGTTTACCTTGTCACACTTACACTTTCTTGATTTTTCAAAGTTCATTTTGGTTTTCTTTCATTGAAATGCAGGAGTTGGAATATTTCAGTAGTGTTCTGTTGTGGTTTAGCTAGTCACAGTTACATTCTCTTGATTTTTCAAAGTTCATTTTGGATTTCTTTCATTGAAACGCAAGAGTTGGAATATTTCAGTAGGGTTTTGTCGTGTTTACCTTGTCAAACTTACATTCTCTTGATTTTTCAAAGATCATTTTGTATTTCTTTCGTTGAAATGCAAGAGTTGGAATATTTCAGTAGTGTTTGGATGTGGTTTACCTAGTCACAGTTACATTCTCTTGATTTTTCAAAGTTCATTTTGGATTTCTTTCGTTGAAATGCAAGAGTTGGAATATTTCAGTAGTGTTTTGTTGTGGTTTACCTTGTCACTGTTACATTCTCTTGATTTTTCAAAGTTCATTTTGAAAATCTTTCATTGAAATGTAAGAGTTGGAAATATTTCAATAGTGTTTTATCGTGGTTTACCTTGTCACTGTTACATTCTCTTGATTTTTTAAAGTTCATTTTGAATTTCATTCATTGAAATGCAAGAGTTGGAATATTTCAGTGTTTTTTTGTCGTGGTTTACCTTGTCACAGTTACATGCTGTTGATCTTTTAAAGTTCTTTTTGGAATTCTTTTCATTGAAATGTAAGATTTGGACTATTTCCTTAGTGTTGTGTTGCGGTCTACTTAGTCATTATTACGTGCTCTTGATGTTCACTTACAATTTATTTCATTGAAATACAAGAGTTGGAATATTTCAGTAGTGTTTTGTCATGGTTTACCTTGTCACAGTTACATTCTCTTGATTTTTCAAAGTTCATATTAGATTTATTTCGTTGAAATGCAAGAGTTGGAATATTTCAGTAATATTTTGTATCTGTGTTGGTTTTTTAAAAGTCGAAGAATTTGTCTTTGTTGGTTTGAATGTCTAAAGTACATGTCTTTCTCTGTTTCTATGTCTGAATCTATTTGTTTACATGTCTGGGTTGGTGTTTGGTTAGGTTAGGTTAGCTAAGTTAGGATAGGTTAGCTAGTAAACATTTCTCCATTTTTAATTTAGGTTAGGTTAAGTTAGCTTATCATGAGCGCTCATGATAAGTTAACCTAACCTATCTTAAACATGGAGAAATGTTTACTAGCTAACCTAACCTAACTTAGCTAACCTAACTTAGCTAATATAACATAACCTAACCAAACATCAACCCAGACATGTAAACAAATAGATTCGGATATAGAAACAGATAAAGACATGCACTTTAGACATTCAAACCAACAAAGACAAATTCTTGGACTTATAAAAAACCAACCCAGATACAAAACATTAGTGAAATATTCCAACTCTTGTATTTCAACGAAAGAAATCTAAGATGAACTTTGAAAAATCAAGAGAATGTAACGGTGACAAGGTAAACCACGACAAAACACCACTGAAATATTCCAACTCTTGCATTTCAATGAAAGAAATCCAAAATAAAATTTGAAAAATCAAGAGAACGTAACAGTGACTAGGTAAACCATAACGAAACACTACTGAAATATTCCAACTCTTGCATTTCAATGAAAGAAATTCAAAATGAACTTTGAAAAATCAAGAGCATGTAACTGTGACAAGGTAAACCACGACAAAACACCACTGAAATATTACAACTCTTGCTTTTCAATGAATGAAATTCAAAATGAACTTTGAAAAATCAAGAGAATGTAACAGTGACAAGGTAAACCACGATAAAACACTATTGAAATATTTCCAACTCTTACATTTCAATGAAAGATTTTCAAAATGAACTTTGAAAAATCAAGAGAATGTAACAGTGACAAGGTAAACCACAACAAAACACTACTGAAATATGTCCAACTCTTGCATTTCAACGAAAGAAATCCAAAATGAATTTTGAAAAATCAAGAGAATGTAACAGTGACTAGGTAAACCACATCAAAACAATACTGAAATATTCCAACTCTTGCATTTCAACGAAAGAAATCCGAAATGATCTTTGAAAAATCAAGAGAATGTAAGTGTGGCAAGGTAAACCACGAGAAAACGCTACTGAAATATTCCAACTCTTGCATTTCAATGAAAGAAATCCAAAATGAATTTTGAAAAATCAAGAGAATGTAACAGTGACAAGGTAAACCACAACAAAACAAAACTGAAATATTCCAACTCTTGCATTTCAACGAAAGAAATCCGAAATGATCTTTGAAAAATCAAGAGAATGTAACTGTGACAAGGTAAACCACGACAAAACACTACTGAAATATTTCCGACTCTTGCATTTCAACGAAAGAAATTCAAAATGAAATTTGAAAAATCAAGAGAATGTAACTGTGACTAGGTAAACCACAACAAAACACTACTGAAATACTCCAACTCTTGCATTTCAATGAAAGAAATCCAAAATGAAGTTTGAAAAATCAAGAAAATG